>NW_006947318.1:0-9278 GCF_000164805.1 Carlito syrichta | reverse complement strand
CCTCTGGCTATATCCCTGACTGTCCCTTATTCTGTTGATCTCTATCCTTCTACCACAGGTCTCCTGGTGTTGGCCTCTGGCCCACTTCTTTAACAGAAATGAATTAATATTTGCTCTCATTTTCACTTACCTACCATAAACACCTATGCATTTATTATTTCAATTATATATTACTGTCTGACAGCATACCCCAATTGTTAGTGACTTAAAACAGTAGTCATTTATTGCTTATGATTCTGTGGCTCTTTTACTGTTTGATTTGCCTTTCCCTCTCATTAATTGGGTGTTCCAAGATGGCCTCCTGCACATGTACTGTGGTTGGAGTTGGCTCTTGACTGGTTGGTCTAGGCAGCCTATGTCTGCTCCATGTGGCCTCTCAACCTCCAGTTGGCCAGACCTGGCTCTTCACATGAAAGTCTTCTGGCAGCATCCTGAGACAGCAAAAGTGGTCTGGGCTCAAAACTCACAAAGAGTCATTTCTGCCACATTTTATCAGTCAATGCAAACTCAAAGGACAGCCCAGATTCAAGGGGAGACTAAGTGGGAGGACTAACAAGTGACATTGCAAAGGGGCAGGGATACAGAAATGAAAGGGATTGCTGCAGCCCTGCCCCAGGTGGCTTTCCAGTCAGGCACAGTCTGAGAGTTGTGGAAATCATAAACTACACAGGCCCATTCCTCAGCCTGTAATGTGCAGGTTTTTATCTTATTAGACAGGAAAAAGGGGTTACTGACAAATTTTTTACATACCTTTTTTTAGATGCTACTTTAGTTTTCCCAAAGTGATCAGATATCAGGTAACTAAAGTTATTATTGCCCGTGGAAAGAGTCTACAGAAGATCCAGGTGTGTGTGTGTGTGTGTGACTTTCTGCTCAAATATGTAAATTTGCACAAGATGCTCTCTATTCAACAGCCTAAGGATGGTCCTTGGGACTGTAAATTATAATCTTCTACAATGAGCCAAAGGACTCAGTGTCCCTTTAGTTAACGCTTGAGAGGGGGGACGTTAAGGTGATGTACCCACTTCAGGGTTTGGCACATACCACAAAGCCAATTTTTCTGGAATTAATTCCAAGAAAAAGATGTCTCCTCACACTTGAGAAGAGGTAAAAAGCCTCTCCAGTCTCACAACAGAAAAGGAGAGGTGTGGATCACAACAGAAAAAAAACACAGCATGGAAACAGAAAAAAACACAGCATGGAAACAGAAAAAAACACAGCCCAGGAAAACACAGCATGCCCCAAAGCCCTAGAAGAGACCTGTGGGGAAATGGTCAACAGTCATTTTGATCAACTGGTAAGGACAAACTTTTGTGTAGAATCTTGGGGAAGGGGGGAAGCATCAGCAGAAATCATTCAAAAGGATTTTTATGTAAGACAGAACTTTGAGAATGTGCAGGAGCAAAGTCAAAGGACTTTCCGAGATTCCTAATGTAACCAGGTGATGCAGGGTGTTGCCTTCAGCAGCCATATGATGGCTTTACTTTCCTCTGGCTCATCACATCCCACCCAGCTAAGAAGACAGGCTCAAGGAAAAGTCTGGTTGGAAAAGTCTGACTAGTCAACTGGAGAAAACCTGTTTTACCCTCTCTTCTTAACCCTCCCTCCTGCCCCAATTGGAAGAGAAAGAAGAGAAGGATAAAGAAGAGGAGGAGGGTGGAAAGAGTCCAAGAGGAGCCAAGTTGCTGAAGGAGCGAGTCTGTGGGGCATTATGAGAACCACTTCCCTGTGCTCAGCATAGGACAAGAGGGGAAGCCAGGAAACTTCTGGGGTCATCAATGATAAAGGGAGGTCCAAGTCTTACTTTGTGATTGAACTGAGAGTTATTGTCCTCCCAGAAGTCCTCTCTTCTTTACTAATCTTATTTTCTTGCATATGTGTCCACTTGATGCTAGTGGCAGCAGGTAGGCCTGGGAGGATCATCTGCCTGGAACTCGGCCCCCTCTTTTTCACTTACCAGCAAATGAAGGAACAGTGTATCAGGAGCTTGGACTGAGCAACACAGAGCAGGCTGGGAGTCACTGTGTGTGATGCCCCCTCCCCCTGTGCCTCAGACATTAGCATGTGGGTCAAAGACAGAACAGGTTGCAGGAACATCTGTCAGAGTGGGAGGTCACAACATCTGATTCCTTCTTGTGGCTACATTCAAGGAATCAGATACCAGAACTAGTGTCCAATAAACAAAATTACAAGAATAGGAGGGTACAGGGAGGGGAATCCTGATAGCCAACAGAAGACCCTTAAGTTAAGGTCTGTCACTGGGGAGGGCTTTTTCTTGCTGTCATCTTAGTTAAGAGAAGTAATGGGCAGATTGTTAATTGGCAACTGGTTGGGCTTATTCTGTCACTTTTTAGGAAACTAGTGAGAAGAACGTAAAAGGAAAGGGAACCTTCCTAACCAAGACAGAAAACATAGAGGTTATTAAAGAAAAGATGGAGATGTTTGACTCATTGGAAAATATACAACACCTGGTGCTGAAAGCTTTCAGTGGAAAATAATAAACCTGAAAAAATTATGATTCCAGGTCTTTAGAATTTAAAGGAAGGAGTGATACAAAAAAGAACAAGTGTAAAGTCCCAGAAAAAAAATTTAATAAATAAATAAAAATTGCACACAGTTAAGACAAAATAGACCATAAATAGACAAGATTCTGCAACACAGTATTGGGGCAGATGCTCACTTGCCCCACACAAAGTTCCTCTCCACACCCACCCCAGTGGGCCTCTTGTGAAATGAAACAATCAAACCTGAATGATGAGAGAAGAATTGGTGAAACGTGTGAAGTAAACAGTCCAGGGTGTCTCTCTGGGAGTGAGAATCCCCAGGTCCACAGTGATCATGAGGCAAGAGTCTGAAGACCAAAGACACTCTTCCATCGAGCAGTTCTGGCACTCACTCACATAAGCAGAACAGAGAAGGTGGCTCTGGAGCACCCAGCCAGAGGCTGCCCACAGTTGCCTGTGAGTGCTTCCCTGTTCCCCTGTAACCAAGCAACAGGAACCTGTCCACAGTCCTGTAGATGGAACCCAATCCTTAACTCAGAAAAGAAGACCAGCACATCCCAGATACACAATTATAAGGGATTCAAGATTTACTGCAACAGAGCCAAGAGCATCGTTGGAAAGAGCTACACCAGTTTTCAAGTGCAAAATGGCACCTCTAAAAACACACTATAGGAAAAGAAGGATGCTGACAAAATACAGTCAGAACGTGCCTGGAAGAAAGCATCAACTGAAATATAGATGCAATCCCTCCCAAGCACATTGACCTAGGAAAGTTTTAATAAAATGAATTCCACACAATGAAACTCCCAAGTTGAGGTGAAGCCAACAACAGATCTGCATGAAAAGAGAGAGTTCAGAGTTGAGGAAATGCATTGAGACTGAAACCAGCACAATTCAAAGACAAGATCTTTAGTTCTTTTTGGCAGCTTCTCCCCAGAGCCCATCCCTGCTGGCCCAGGCTGGGCAGGTCACAGGGCAGACAAGGAGGCTCCCATGAGCTTCCCTACACCCTGCTGTTGCAAGGCCTCGTGAGGAAGAAGAGTCTGCCAATTTTCCAGAAATGAGTATGTGCTCCCACCCCCACCCTCAACCCCCAAACTTCTCCTCAAGAGAAGCCGGTACCTCAGCTGTGGTTTCCCCAGATCTGCCCTACCCATCAAACCGCTTTTGACTGCATCTTTGACTGTTCCTCACTGATGTCTCTTAATGTCAGCTGTCAACCCCCTTTCTTTGGCTTGGGATTCTACTACTTGCCATTCTTTCACTCCTCAGCCTGCCACGACCTGACTTCTGCCTTCACCTCTTTAGGGAAACTGCAGAGTCCTCATGGCCAAATCCTCAAGGCCCACACAGCTGCCAGCCCCAATGTCTTCACACTTATCTTGCTTGTTCTTCCTGTGGGGTTGGATGCTGCTACTCACTCCCCTCTTACGGTGCTCCCGTTTTGCTTTTGTGAGTTTCTTCTTGCTTCATCCTCCTCCCACCTGCCTCATTGCCCTTTCCCTCTTTTACTAAACATATTTTGTGCTCCTAGAAACTCTCTTCAGTCCCTGCTCATTCTTCTTTGTCCCAGTGAGCTGACATTTTGGGAAGTTTTACTGGATATATAGTGTGGTAACGAGCTGGCAAGGGATCTAAAAGGAACTCTGTTTAGGCCCACCTGTGAGCCTCCAAATGAACAGCTCTGCTATTCTCAGAGGACACTGTGGCCTGGGGAAAGTTTCCCATTAGGATTTATTAGTACCCATAGAAACACTCTTGTTAAGGATGAGATTACTGAGGCAGATCACAGTTTCCCTCTGATGCCATCTAGTAAGAAGTTGCATGCTGCATTTTTCAGCAACTAGAGGCATGAGAAATGATGGCACACCTCGTTTTGAAGGACCCTGCCTCTGAGAAGCCCCTTTGCAGTCCTGGAAAACACAAGACAGCAGTAACATTGCTGAGATTTCCTCATCAGCTGGTCCAGGGTGTCCAGAGGGACTCAGAATCATTCTTCATGGGAAAGACTGCAAGATTCTGTGGCAACACTGATTTTCAGGTTGTGAATGCAACAGTCCCAGTAAAATATCAGGAAGAAATTCTGAGCCAGGGGCATGTTGTGGCCAGAGTGCATCTAGAGAAATTGCATGATGCATATTTGAGGGTAGCAGCTTTTTAATAAGGTGTTCATATTGTCACTGAGGAAGAACTCTTAATACCTGTCCTCCTGACTCTACACAACACTCCCCCCACCACACACACACACACACACACACACACACACACAGTCCAAGGAGGTTGGCGAGGGACAAAGATATAGTTGCAGCAACTAGGTTAGGCCTGGGCCAAGAGGAAACATTAATCAGGGCATCAGAAAATCAGAGTTCTATTCTAAGCTCAGTTTATGTCTTTGTGGTCTTGGGCAAGTCAGTTCTCTATTTTGAACCTTGGGGTTTTCCTTTGCAAATGAAGAATGTGAACTATGTAATTCCTAAAATTCATCTCAGTTCTTCATCTTGTGAGACTAATATAAATTAAGCAATATTAGCTATTGTGACTTAAAAAGCTGCATTAATTTTTGATAACTTAAAGTGTATTTTATCTGAAATTAAGATTGCAGCTCTAGCTTTCTTTTGTGTTCCATTCGCCTGAAATTTTGCTTCCCATCCTCTTACTTTGAGTCTGTGAGTGTCCTTTCTGGTGAGATGAGTCTCTTGGAGACAAATTGTTGCCTCATGATATTTTATCCATTTGCCATTCTATGTCTTTTCAGTGGTGCATTTAGTCCATTCACATTCAGGCTAATTATTGAAATGTGAGAGTTTATCCCTGTCATGAGGTTCTTATAGAGTTGTTGTTCCTGTTTGTTTGTTGTGTTTCTTTTGATCTTTGGGTTGATTAACGTGTGTTTTCAATCTTTTTCCTGCACTCCTGTGAAGAATGTTGTCATTCTTTTTTCCCTTGTTTCTATGTTTAATGCTTTCTAAAGTTTTTCTTATAGAGCTGGTCTAGAGGCAGAGTAAGTTCTTAGGGATAGAATGTCTGGGAAAGATTTTAATTATCCCTCAATGATGAAGCTTAGTTTAGCTGGGTAGGTTATTCTTGGTTGAAATTGTTTATCTTTCAGAACTTTGAAGATTGGGCTCCATGCTCTCCAAGCCAGAAGCATTTCTGTAGATAAATCTGCTGCTATTCTTTATTGGTCTTCCCTAGTAGGACAGTCTGACCTTTTATCTCTTGCTGCCTTTAGGATTTTTTTCTTTTATACCTACCTTGTTTAGGTGAATTATTATGTGTCTAGGAGTTGGTTTTTCTCATTTGCTGTCTTGCAGGGGTTCTCTGAATCTCTTGTCTTTGAATGGTCACATTACTAATGACATGAGGGAAGTTTTTTTGAATAATGTCATGGAATATTTGTTCCAGGGTAGTATCTATCTCTTTTTCTGCCTCAGGTATTCTAATTACTCTTAGATTCAGCCTTGTGAAATAATCACTCATCTCTTGAAGGTTTTGTAATCTTTTTTTAAAGCTTCTTTTCTATGTTTTTGACAGTTTGGGTTAGTTCTATATTTTGGTCCTCAAGCTCTGAGAATCTTTCTTCTTCTTGGCTAATTCTGCTTTCCATTCTTATCAGTCTGTTACTTATTTCATTCAGAGTATTCTTTACTGCCCCTATCACCTTCTTCCTCCTTTCCTCTTGTCTCTATTCTTTTTGTTCTCTTTATTAATGTCTTCATTTCTGGGTTTGTAGTTTGAGACCAGTCATTCTGGGGGCTCTTCATAATTTGTGTCAAAGTCTATTTTCTGTTTCTGACCACCCCAGGGATCTGTGTGAGGACCATATAATTCTTTTGGTTTTTCTTCATTTGTGGAGATATCATCCCCCCTTTCCCCACTATTTTTGATTCTATCTTTCATGGATGGTGGGGTTGGTTTTACTTCTGTTTGCTCAGTCTCCTATTCTTCATTATGTATATTCTCTGGCTTTGTTCAATTCCAAAGCTGTACTGTGTACTGGGGACTGTACTTTTTGCATTTTTGAGATTTAATTGAGGGAGGAGCTGTGATTCAAAATCTATCTACAGATCCCAGTATTCACCAACAGGTGTATGGGCACCCTGGAACCCACTTCCCACTGCCTTACAATCTGTTGAGGTAGTGGAAGTATGGGTTTGCTTTCTGGAAGCAAAATGTGATAAGAAAAAGGAAAAGAATAGAAAAAGGAAGAGGGAGTCAAGAGGAAGGTGGAGAGAGAGAAGAGAAAGAGCAGAAAACAGACAGGTCACTATATAATAATAAAAAGTTTGATCCATCAACAAGAAATATCCATCCCAAACCTATATGCACCCAACATAGGAGCACCAATGTTCATAAAGCAGTTTGTAGGCAAACATAAAAAAGAGATTGACTCTAAGACTGTCAGAGCTGGGGACTTTAATACCCCACTCACAACTTTAAACAGATCATCAAAACAAAAAATCAGCAAGGAAATCTGAGACCTCAATGAGACTCTTGAACAAATGAACTTAATTGATACCTACAGAACACTCCACCCAAAGACCACAGAGTATACATTCTACTCATCACCACATGGAAAGTACTCCAAGATCAACCACATCACTGGCTATAAATCAAACATAAATAAATTTCTTAAGATTGAAATTTTGCCATGCACCTTCACAGACCACAATGGAATAAAAATAAATGTCAACACCAATAAAGTTCCCCCCAAATCCACAAAGACATGGACACTGAACAGTATGATGCTGAGAAAATCCTGGGTCAACAATGAAATCAAAGTAGAGATTAAACGGTACCTGGAAACAAATGAAAATGAAGAAGAATCATACCAAAACCTCTGAATGCCATGAAATCAGTAGTAAGAGGGGAATTCATATCTTTACAAACACTTATGAAGAAAATGGAAAGATCACAAATTAACAGCTCAACAAGTAACCTATGGAAGCTAGAAATGCAAGACTACTAAAACGCTAACTTCAGCAGAAGAACCAGATCACCAAAATAAAAGCCCAAATCCAGGACATAGAAGACAAAAAGATAATTTAAAAAAATCAATGAAACAAAAATCTGGTTCTTTGAAAAGATAAACAAGATTGATATTCCCTTAGCTAGAATGACCAAGAAAAAGAGAGAAAAGGCCCAAACAAACTCAATCAGATACACAAAAGTTGAAGTCACAACTGACCCTGAAGAAGTACAAAAGATTATCAGAGACTGCTATGTACAATTTTGTGGAAACAAACTTGAAAACATAAAGGAAATGGAGGTCTTTCTGACATCACACAACCTCCCTAGGTTGAAACAAGAAGAAAGTGAGACCCTAAACAGACCAATAACAATCCAGGAAATTGACTATGTCATAGGAAAACTACCTACAAAAAAAAAGGCCTGGACCAGATGACACCAGCAGAATTCTACAAAACATAAAAGGAAGAACTGATACCAATTCTATTGAAAGTATTTCAGGCGATTAAGAAAGATAGAACTCTCCCCAAATCATTTTATGAAGCTAATATCACATTGATTCCCAAGCCAGGTAAAGATCCAAAAAAGAAAGACAACTACAGGTCAATATCCTTGATGAACATAATTCTAAAATTCTCAATAAGATCCTAGCAAACTGGATTCAACAACACATATAAAAAATTATCCACCATGACCAAGTAGGCTTCATCCCTGGGATGTAAGGCTGGTTAATATTTGTAAGACCATAAACATAATTAAATACATCAACAGACATTAAAAAAAACCCACATGATTATATCATTAGATGCAGAAAAAGCTTTTGATAAAATCCAGCACCATTTCTTAATAAAATCCCTTGAACATCTAGGCAAAGATGGAACATACCTCAAAATAGTAAGAACCATGTATGAGAAACCCACAGCCAGCATAATGCTAAAAAGACAAAAATTGGAACCATTTCCCTTGAAAACTGGAGAAATACAAGGATGTTTACTCTCACCCCTCCTGTTCAACATAGTTTTGGAAGTCCTAGTTAGAGCAATCAGAGAAGAGAAGGTGATCAGGAGTATTTAAATAGGAAAAGAGGACGTCAAGATATCTATCTTTGCAGACAACGTGATTCTATACCTTGAAACCCCAAGAGAATCTGTCAAAGACCTCCTTGCACTGATAAAGGACTATGGCAGAGTCTCAGGGTATAAAATAAATGTGCAAAAGACAATCGCATTTCTATACACCAATAATAAACAAAGAGAAACTCAAATAAAAAGTACAACCTCATTCACAATAGCCACACACACAAAAAAAGAAATATCTTTGCATCTTCCTAACCAGGTATGTGAAAGACCTTCACAATGAAAACTACAAAACACTGCTCAAGAAAATCAAAGATGACACAAACAAGTGGGTAAATTCTACCTAAGGCAATTTACAGATTTAACACAATACCCATCAAATTACCAGCAACATTCTTCTCAGATCTAGAAACAAAAATACAGGAATTCATATGGAAATGTAAATGACCAAGAATAGCCAGAACAATCCTCAGAGAAAAAAAAAGCAGGAGGTATCACACTCCCAGACTTTAAACTTTACTATAAAGCTACAACAATCAAAACTGCCTGGTATTAGTACAAGAACAAGCATATAGACCAATGAAGTAGAATTGAGATTCCAGGAGCAAAACCTCAATTTCTCAACCAACTCATCTTCAACAAAGTCTCCACTGTCTACCATTGGGGAGATGAGAACCTATTTAGTAAACGCTGCTGGGAAAACTGCCTGATCACATACAGAAGATTGAAC
>NW_006947317.1:0-824 GCF_000164805.1 Carlito syrichta | reverse complement strand
GATCTAATCATGGGCCAGAGCGATTCTAAAGAACGGAAAATGTCATCAGCATTCTAATGGATACTCTTTCTAAGCATGGAACTAAAGTTTATCTTCTAATCTAGCTTGTTTTCTACATTTTGTGCAGGAACAATGTTAATTAAAGATGCCTTAAATCCACAGCATTATTATAAGAAATTTCGTTCCCAAAAGGCCACTAACAATGATGATGATGAGGGAACTTTTCGCAGCAGCCTCGATTCCCCCGGATTTTAATGACAATGATAAATTATCTCCACAGGATGAAGCTGAAACCCGAGGCAGAAACTGCTAGGTATCATATCAGTTCTCCTAACCCTGTGCCTTCCCTCCCACAGGCTGCTCCCTTCAATGCTAAAGTCTTAAAGCTGAAAAATTTGCCTAACAATGCCGGGAATGCCCCTGCGACTCCTGTCTTTCCTCTTGGTATGCAGGCAGTAAGAGCTGAAGCAGAAAAAGGAGATTTTAGTTTTACAGCTTGTTTCCCAGTACAATTTTATCCTGGTGCTGATGGAGTGGATTGAGTTCACTGGGAACCATTGCCGTACAAATTGGTAAGAGAGTTACGGGAGGCAAGCTCAAAGTATGGTCCTCTTGCACCTTATACAATTACTATTTTAGATCAATTTGCCTCTCGATGGATGACTCTCGCAGATTGGCAGCAATTAACCAAAAGCTGTTTGTCCGGAGGTGCTTATTTGCTGTGGAGAACCGAGTATGAGGATCAAGTTAAAATTCAAATGGACCAGAATTTAAATCAACCTGCTGGGTCATTCATTATTTTTCATGATATGCTCTCCAGGACG
>NW_006947316.1:0-3712 GCF_000164805.1 Carlito syrichta | reverse complement strand
TTTCTAGATTAATGATACACTTTTGCCACACAACTTGAGAATGTGTTTTCTTTATTATTTGTTTCAACTCTTCTATATCACTTGTATGTTTGAAGTTATCCTTGTTTTATAGTTTTTTTACTTATGTGTTTATAATCCTATCTTTTCTTCCTCCAAATTCAGATATTCATACTTTCCTCTCCTCTTGTGTTTTTAGTTTTGTTTTTTATGTAAAAAAAATCCATGGGGAATTAATTTTAATGTTTTCTGGGAAAAGAAATTTGATTTAATTTTTTCTAAGTAGTCACAAGATCTGAAGCCAATTATTGAATTAAAATTTATCTTTTGCAGTGTGGTAAGATAGATATCATAAAAACAATCCTTTGCTGTGATTTTCATCTGCATTTCTTTGATTACTAGAAGATAGAACAGTTTATTACCACATACTATTGGCTTTACCACACTGTTTTCATCCACCATACTAAATTCCCATGTATACCATATACACTCTAAGTTTTATTTTTGCACATTGATCAAGCAATTGTCTTGCTAGTGCTTCACTCTTTTAGCTCTTGTAGCTTTATAGTTCATTTCTTTATCTAGGAATATGAGTCCCTCTCATTTTATTTCAAACATTTTCTGATTATCCTTCCTTATTTATTTTCTAGATTAATTTTAGAATCGTTATTTACAAAGAAAAATTAATTTTAGAATCATTTTTATGAGGGAAGATTGTTCCATTTTGGGTACAAATGGGATTAAATAAAATTTATAAATTAGCTTGGGAAAGAGTGACATATTGTCATATTTATGTTATTCATTTTTCCTATTAATGAGCACGGTATGACTTTTGTTTAAATCTCCTTCTTTGGCTCTCAGTCGGTTTTACAGTTGACTGTAAATATTTTTGTTGAAATCATTCTTTGGTAGGTGGGGCTCGGTGGCTCAGCCTGTAATCCCAGCACTTTGGGAGGGCGAGGTGAGTGGATTGCCTGAGCCTGCAGGTTCGAGACCAGCTCGGGCAACTTGGCGAGATCTGTCTCTACAATAAATCAAAAATTAGCCGGACATGGTAACGCACGCCTGTAGTTCCAGCTACTTGGAAGGCCAAGGCAGAAGGATTGCTGGAACCTAGTAGGTTGACGCTGGGGTGACTGTGAGTGTGCCACTGCACTCCAGTCTGGGCGACAGAGTGAAACTCCAACTCAAAAAAAAATTATTCTTTGGTATTCTAAATTTTTTGTTTTTATTTTTAATGCAATACTTTTTATTTCTATCTTTTCATTGTTCTTATATAGGAAAAATATTCATTTTTATCTTTATTTTATTTCACCACCTATAATCTATATAGATAATTGTATTAGTTATGTAGTTTATTGCTTTCTCTCCCGTAGGCAAACAAACCATGAAAAATGATTTTTTTTTCCCCCGTGTTTTCCAGCATATAGTCCTACTTTTTTTCTGGCCTAATCAAATTGGCTAGAATGATATCAGTGTCTCTGATTTTGTTATACATTTCTTTGAGACTTTACTACTAAGTATATTAATGTATATGTCTGTTATATCAAGAAAATATTCTTTTATTTCTGTTTATCCAATACATTTTTAATCCATTTATTGAAATAGATACATTATTTTTCTGTTTTGATCTATTGACAGAATTATAGTACCAGATTTTCTGGCATTAAACCATCTTTGCCTTCCTGGAATAACTGCTAGTTGCTCATCTCTAAAATGTGTTCATTTTTTGTTTCATTTAGATTTTCAAAGTTATTATAGGTGCCTACACAGCATAGTCTCTTGCTATTCCTTATATAACCTTATTTGTGATTGTCTCCTTTTGCCTTCCAAAAGTCATGTACTTGTGTTTTCTCTGTTTTGCTGGTGCTTTATAGTTTTAATTTTTGCATTAAATTAGAACCAGTAAAGTGAACAAAATTATCTAAAGAAATAGTTAATATTTTTTCCTACTTTCACAATTTTCTCATTCCTCCCCTGAGATAATTAGATAATCAATGTCATTTAACAGTTTGGTTTTTAGTCCTATGTGTCTGTCTGTTAACCTATCAATCAATCAGTCAATCTACCTATTTACTTATCCACATGGCCAGAATATTTACTATCCACATGGCCAGAATATACACATTTTGATTGTATTTTGTCTTATAAAAATGGAATCATGCCATAATTTGATGTTTTTAAAGTAAGAATACATCTTGAGTAACCCCATTAGTTGATAAATAATTCAAAACACAGTCTTTTAAAGAACTGTTTAATATTCCATAGTGTTTGCTATAGGATAGCTAATTTAAACATTCCGCCTCTGGTTGTTTCCAGTTTTTATTTTTCAAAGAATGCTGTACAATTACATAGACAAGTAAGCATACTGAAATTTGTATTGTATAAGGTAAATTTCCGGAAGTAAAAATATCTTGTTAAAAGGAAATATGAATTTAACCTTTTTTAGATAATGCTAGTTTATTTTCTTTAAAGTCTGTAATGATTCATTTTCCCAATGCTATTGCCTGAGAATGTTCTTTTCCTAATGTTCTTGCCAGCACTGAATGTCACTGATACTCACAATTTGTACCAGTGTGGTACAAGAAAAATAGGATCTCTCTGTTGCTTCAATTGGTGTGACCTTGACCACATATTTACTAGTTATTTGAATTTTCTCTTCTGTGACGGTAGATCTTTTATTTATTTATATATATATATTTATTTATATTTTTCACTCTTCTAGTTATAAATTTATAGTTCATAGTGTATTACAGATATTGACATTTGTCTGCTATACTAGAAGTAAACCTAGTTATCATCTGTCTTTTTATGTTGTTTGTGTTATCATGACATACAGTTTTAAAAAATATTTACAAAGTGAACTATCTTCCTTTTTTTTATTGCTTCTGAAAATTTTTCCAGCCTCACTGCTACACAGATATCATCATAAAATTGAGTGTAACATTTGCTACATTGGTTTACTTACTTATTATCAAATGAAACTGGCCAAATTGATCTAACTACTTCATGTGACTTTATATTTTAGTTTAATTACAATTAAAAATTTGCAAAAGTTGTTAAAGAACTAGAGTTTGGATTTATTATATTGATCTTTCTGTGTTTTAACTTATTGATATCTGATTTATTTAGTATACTAGGTATTTGCTCTCATTTCTTTTTGTTTCTAAGTAAAGACTTAATTCATCACTTTTTATGAATTTCTGTTAATAGTTAAGTTATTAGGCGAATTAATTGTTCTCAGAATTGCTTCATCAATAAAATACAATGTGATTGGACCCTGTTTTTAGGTCACTTTTGTTCCCTCTGACATCTTTAGATGCTACTCCCTGGTCTGGCATCTCATGTTCCTAAGGATGAATTCGAAGCCATCTTTCATTATTTTCTTGTGTAGATAAACTGAGTTATCCAGCAAACTGCAGGGTGTGCTTTCTTCCTCTTCCTTACAATTTTTCATTGCTTGCTAGAGAACATGTAAACATGCCTTTCATTTTGGGCTTTTACATGAAACACTGCGAATTTCTTAGTCAGCAAACCCAGATCACTGTTGCCATTAATATTTCACTTAGAGAGGGTATCATGTAGTAATTGCTTCTGTTCTTTGGAGGGACAGGAGATCTCTTCTAGACGGCCAGTTAACTTTTGCATTTTAGACTGTTATCTTTCCTAATTTCTCATGTCCCTTTATCATTTTCACTTCTTTGCCCTTTTCCTC
>NW_006947315.1:0-666 GCF_000164805.1 Carlito syrichta | reverse complement strand
CACAATGAAGTTCAAAAAGGATAGTGCAAAAGAATCCAGAATTCAGAATTCAAACAATGAAGAGCACCCCAGATCAACTGATCTCAGACTTCAAATGCAGAGATCAAGGAATGGTTGAAAAGATTAATAAGAACCAAGAAAGGCAAGGTGAAAACATGAAATAATTAATTACAAAGATGCAAGCTATAAAAAATGCAGTCAATGAAATAAAGAATAAACTGACAATAATGGAAAGCAGAATTAACCAAGCAGAAGAAAAAAGTTCAAACCTTAGAGAAGAAAATATGGAACTAATCCAGTCTATTAAAAACATAAAAAGGAAGCTTTAAAAGATGGAACAAAGCTTTTAAGAGGTTTGTGATTATATCAAGAGACTGAGTTTATGCCTGATCAGTATCCCTAAAGCAAAAAAGGAAGATGAGAGCATCCTGTAAACAAACATTCCATGAAGTCATCTAAGAAAACTGTGACATTTCAACCCCAAGAGATGCAAGAGACCCAAAGTCTTCATAGATAAACAATTCCAACAAAGAATTTTCTACCAAGCTAAGCTAAGTGATGGAAATTAAAAGGCTTCCCAGACATTTAATCCCTAAGAGTTTATACTACCTCCAGACAAGCTCTACAAGAGATGATAAGAAGGTATTAGTCACAAAAGAAAGAAAA
>NW_006947314.1:0-361 GCF_000164805.1 Carlito syrichta | reverse complement strand
AAAAAAAAAACCAAAAAAAAAAAAAAAAAAAAAAAAGGGAGGGAGGACTTAATAGAAGAATGGAGATGATAGAGGGAAAAGTTGTAAAACTTGAAGATAGATCAGTAGAGACCAGTATAAACAACAGAGAAAAGAAAATTAAAAATATGAAAGGAGTAGACCTCAGTTATCTTGAAAATTCTTCACATTTGATAAAAGACATAATTTGACATCTAAGAAAAACAGTGAATTCCAATCAAATAAAATAACATACAGATACATCATAATCAAGTGACAGAAACCAAAGGAAAATAATATGACTGGAAAGTATTCTAAATAAATAAAGACATTACATAGAAAAAATAAGTATTTGAATAAATAT
>NW_006947312.1:0-514 GCF_000164805.1 Carlito syrichta | reverse complement strand
TCCTACTTTCACAATTTTCTCATTCCTCCCCTGAGATAATTAGATAATCAATGTCATTTAGCAGTTTGGTTTTTAGTCCTATGTGTCTATCTGTTAACCTATCAATCAGTCAGTCAATCTACCTATTTACTTATCCACATGGCCAGATTATTTACTATTCACATGGCCAGAATATACACATTTTGATTGTATTTTGTCTTATAAAAATGGAATCATGCCATAATTTGATGTTTTTAAAGTAAGAATACATCTTGAGTAACCCCATTAGTTGATAAATAATTCAAAACCCAGTCTTTTAGAGAACTGTTTAATATTCCATAGTGTTTGCTATTGGATAGCTAATTTAAACATTCTGCTACTGGTTGTTTCCAGCTTTTTATTTTTCAAAGAATGTTGTAGAATTACATAGACAAGTAAGCATACTGAAATTTGTATTGTATAAGGTAAATTTCCGGAAGTAAAAATATCTTGTTAAAAGGAAATATGAATTTAACCTTTTTTAGATAATGCTAGT
>NW_006947311.1:0-708 GCF_000164805.1 Carlito syrichta | reverse complement strand
TTTTTTGCAGATCTAATCACAATTGCAAAAAAACATGGTATCAACCATGCTGCCCAACGAAGAAGGAATGGATAAATATCGTGTATACACAGTGGAATATTATGCAGCCATAAAAAAGGACAGATAGAAGGATTTTGCAGAACATTTGATGGATATGAGTTAGGTCATTTACAGTGATTTATCACAGAATAAAAGAAACAGAGTTCCGTATGTTCTCACTCATGAGCTTAACTTGATCACTTATAGTGGTATAAGAAAGAGATTGACAGTAGTGGAAAACACTTTAGTGGGAGGGGTGAGATTGGCAGTGGAGGGATATTGCTAAGGAAGGGAGGTGCACATCTCATCAAGCAGGGACCCTGCATAATCAATATTTCTATATCTAACTCTGAACTGTATCCCACATTTTAAAAAAAGTAAAATAAATGATTAAATAAATAAATAAATGAAAGTTGTAAAACATGTTATTGACTTTATTTTTTTATTCTATTTTTTACTTTTTTTCTTTAAAAATGGTTACAATTCAGGGTTCGGCCTAGAAATATTCATTATGCTGTGATTGATTTTTTAAGAATTATATAATTTTCCAATGATAACTCCTTTTCCTTGTAATACATTGGATTACATGGTATAAATCTGTCTTCCAAATTGACAACTACAGTGTTTCTCACATAAATTCTGAATGTTTTATTCTGCCTAAATGAAAGT
>NW_006947310.1:0-738 GCF_000164805.1 Carlito syrichta | reverse complement strand
TTATGAGCATCTCCTTTGCCTCTCTGTAGTATTAAACCCCCATGTTCCATAGCCTGATGTCTTTTTTCATCTGTGTTTACGTGTCTTTGAAATGTCTCTATCCCATGTTGACCCCTGGTCTGGGTATACAATGCTAAGCTATAAAGCACATTTCCTTGATGATGCTGAAGGATTGCTCTATATTGGTTTGAAGTGTTCCTCTGGAGAAATGTGATGTCATCCCAACACCTGACCCTTCGCTGGAAGTCTCAGGATCCTCTTAGTATCCCTGGGTGATATGCCTTGGTGCTCACCATTGTAAATTCTCTTTCCTGGGTAGCTTGTGCACCTGTGTGATCGGGGCAGGCTTGGGAGAATTCCCTTTTCATTTCTTTGGTAATCTCCATTGTTCTGTTGTCTCCTTTGTCTCTTGATTTTTAAAAATGGTAACTTTTGCACTGTCACAGAACACAGAGTTGTGGGCTTGTGGGAGGGGCAAGGTCTGGTGTCATGCGATGGGGCATGTGTGGTCTGAGTGGGGTTGGGGGGAACGACGTGCCTTCTCAGCTTCCCTGACTTTTGGCACTCAAATCTTGGTGCTCAGTCTTCATTCTTCAGATGCCCTGTGGGCCTGGCTCAGTGTGGTTCCCCTAGCACCTGAAGCTGTCCTGGCCCTCTCCCCAACCCCCCAGACCCTGACTACTCAGGAATCCTGTGGTAAGTCCACTTGCTGGGCAGGCTTGTAATCAGAATGGGACC
>NW_006947309.1:0-595 GCF_000164805.1 Carlito syrichta | reverse complement strand
AAGGGTGTGGGATTGCAGGCTGAGCCACTGAGCCTGGCTACATTTTCTTTATTCAATCCACTTTAAATGGGCATTTGCATTGGTTCCACATTTTTTGTTGTGAACAGTGCTGCAATGAACATATGTGTGCAGGTGTCTTTTTGGTAGAGCAATTTATGTTCTTCTGGGTCTAGTCCCAGAAGTGGGATTGCTGGATTGCACGGTAAGTCAATTTTTAGTTCTTTGAGAAAATGCAACGCTATTTTCCACAGAGGTTTAATTAGCTTCTTCTTGTGTGTAAGTGTTCCCCTTTATTCTGCAGTCTTGCCAACATCTGTTAACTTCTGATTTTGTAATAATAGCAATCCTGACTGGTGTGAGAAAATATCTCATTGTAGTTCTAATTTGCATTTCTCTGATGACTAGTGAAGCTGAGATTTTTAAACATATGTTTGTTGGCTACTGGGATGTCATCTTTGAGAAGTTTCTGTTCATTTTCTTTTCCTAATTTTTTAAAAACTATATATTATATATAATATTATGTATGTATACACACACACACACACACACACACACACACACACACATATATATAAAATTGTAGAGTGCAGTTAAG
>NW_006947308.1:0-779 GCF_000164805.1 Carlito syrichta | reverse complement strand
TTGATCACGTATAGTGGTATAAGACAGTGATTGGCAGTACTGGAAAACTGCTTAAGGGGGGTTAGATTGGCAGTGGAGGGAGACCGCTAATGAAGGGAGGAGCATAGCTCATCAACCAGGGACCCTATATAATAAAAGTTTGTATATGTAACTCTGAAATGTACACCACAGTTAAAAAAAATTAAAATATATAATTAAATAAATAAATAAATGAAAGTTGTGAAACATGCAACTGACGTTATTTGTTTATTCTATTTTTTTGCAATTAAAAAATGGTTACAATTCTGGGTTGAGCTTAGGAATGTTCATTATTCAGGGATGGATTTTTTTAAAATTGTATAATATTCCAATGAGTACTCATTTTCCTTTGAATACGTTGGAATACATGGTATAATTCTGCCTTCAAAATTGACAACTACAGTGTTTCTCACATAAATTCTGAATGTTTTATTCCGCTGAAATTGAAACTTGTTGAGATTCCAGATCTATATCATTCTTAGAAAACTGAAACTTAAGATTCAGTGTACCTAAGAGCTATTCAGAAGACAGAATGCATAGTAAACCTTAAAAATTTTAGAAAATAAAACAGTATTGTAATTTAATAGAGCTTTTTCCATTTCTAAAATTTGTGTACATTTTCTTGGTGCACTCTGTATTTTCTGATTGTTAATTTTGATTAAAAGCTACAGATGTGCAATCGTTAGAGAAAAGTTTCCCTTACATATTTGAAGGAAATATAAAATTACATTCCCTTTATATTTTAACACTATTTATACTTT
>NW_006947307.1:0-708 GCF_000164805.1 Carlito syrichta | reverse complement strand
GAGATCCAACTTGTCTGTTTTACTTCTTAAGGCATGGTATTTAGGGTTCTGAAGAGGAATTAGTTTCTGGGCCCAATTCTCGTAATGGTGTCTCCTGCGTTTTCTAAGATTATTATAATGTGGTGTTTTACGTCTAGGTCTTTGATACATTCAGAGTTAAAGTGTATGTTGATAGATAGGGGTCCTGTTTCAGTCTTGGGCAGGTTGCCAGTCTTTTACCAGCACAATTTACTGAATATGTTCTCCTTTACCCAGTGGCTCCTGGAGGTTTTTCCAAAGATGAGTGGGTTGGGAATTTGTTGATTTCATTCTCTGTCCTAATCCATTGGCCTATGGACCTATTATTGTACCAATACCAGACTGTGTTGATCATAGTAAGCATAGAGTAAAGTTTAAGTGTGCAACTGCGATAGCTCCTGCTTTATTATTTAGATAAGATTCTTTTGTCTATTCATAATTGTTTCTGGTTTCATATGAATTCTTAATCGTAATTTCCAGGGCTGAGAAGAATGATGTAATTAAATTCAGGGAAATAAGAATGTCAAATTGTCATTGATGACATCAGCCTCAGAACTTTGAAATCATAATGGGAGGGACCTTGACAACTGAGCAATCCTTTGGCTTCAAGCACTTGTGCACAGTGCTCTGCCAAATGCGGTAGACATGGTGGATTTTATTCCCATTAAGTGAAGGGAACCGTTCATTCAC
>NW_006947306.1:0-4315 GCF_000164805.1 Carlito syrichta | reverse complement strand
GAAGTCCATGTCAAAGGTAACTGGTGGCTGATTCTTTAACTGAGGTTGTAAATTTGTGCATGTTCCTGCTTTACTTGATCTACATGTTCACAAGAGTACCAGGCAGGTGTTTCAAAACTTCTTTTGACTTGTTATGCACTCAAAAGACACATAGTGTCACTTCCACCACAATGAGGGACCCACTGAAATTTATAAAGGAGAAAAATATGACAATAAGTCTAATAAGAGAATTGTCAGCATCACACTATTGGAAGAATTTATAGATTGGAAAATTCTATGACCATCTTGGAGTAAGCAGTTGGCAACTGTCTACACTTGGCTAAATCAATCCACATTACCACCACATGCAACATATACTAATTGTTACCCTCAATATCCACAAGCATTGTTCTATGGTGGAGACATATCAATGTTTAAGATCTCCTAATGTAACTCAGACTCTAGAAAACCAATTCTCCTGGTCCGCAGTTCCTGAAAAACCAACGCCACCAACGAATCTCAACTCATTCAGCACTTTGGACAATATTGAGTCAGGAATAGCAGAAAAATACTCTACAGAGAGAGTTATAGATACTCCCAGAAAAAAAGAAAAAGACAATCAGAATTCTGTGTAACATAGAACGACAGCTTACCTTTCGTGATTCCCACTTCCAGTGTCTTTTTTGTTAACTTCCCAAGCTGTAATTTTTATCTTCTCCAGGAACTTTATCAAATTAAATCATAAAAAATGAGTATTAAACTGAATCTCCTCTGTTGATTCAAATTCTCACTCTATTTTTAGGCAGTTTAAACTTTCTTTATTAATTCTTTGTTATTTTCACCTTACTGTGATTTTTTTTCAAGTTTAACAATACATGAACATTATTATCTTCAAATATAGCAATTATGGCTCTATATAAATTTCTTTACAGTTTTCTTTTATGTTGTTTCCCTCAACTCTAATCTCCAAGTTCTATTACTAAGGCAACTGACCACATAATGCTGATTTAATTGCTATAGAATATTTCCAGGGTTAGGTCCATACCAGGACAATGACTCTATACCCAAGCAGTTTTAATTAATAGCTGTATCAGTCATTATTATTTGTGATGATTTTAGCCTCACAAGGGTCATATAACATGCTGGTGGTCACTCACATTAATTATTACCAGAAGAGAGTATCTGGATGACTGAGAAAAGTTCTGGCGATTTGAACTAAGTCAGAAGCTTTGCATTTTTCTCTTACTAACTGAATATTCTGAGGAGGAAGGAAGTATCCATACATGACATGTGAAATATTCTGCTCAGGAGACAAAAGATTCAGGATATCTCAACCTGGGATGACATTGCACTCTTTTTGTTCAGCCTTTGATTACAGATCAAAACCCTTAGGAATGGTCTCTGGCAAAGGGTAGGTGTCTGCCTGAGCTGTATACAGGATGGATACAAGGAGTTCAGCTTCTCTGACTTGTGCTACTAAAACTGGTCTCAGGTGAGGAAGGAGATTATGAACAGTTGTAATGTGATGATAAAAATGTCTTTGCTCTCATTGTAAATTGAATCTTGAGTATTTTCTCTGGGTCTGTGATATGCGAATTCTCACATAGCACTCACAGTGTTGAATAACATGATAAGGTCATAGAGTGAACTGTATTTAACTTCAAATACATTTGTGTTTATACTTTTTAAAAATTTTAAAAGCCAGTGATGACATTGAGCTGCCTCAATTTCCAATTTTCATACAAAACTTAGGAGAATGAGTAACCTTCAGCTGCATGGTGAGTCAAGACAACATGAGCTACTTGAACTCGGACCAACCAAAAAAGTAGGACAGTCTCTCAACCTTCTCAGCTGTAGTATTTTCATAACTGTATGTTGCTGCCTGATTTAGTGAATGGGTCTGAGGTAAATTTCACTCCCAAAGATCAACAACCTATAGTCAGACGATGCATCAGGCTATTACTTTCAATAACATAAGAATAGAATTTGCCTCTCAAGTGTGACAAACGTGAGCAAAAGAGTACACTGATCCAAGAAATATGTTTTGTCTAAATAACTCATAGATAGTTGAGGGAATCTGTTAAAAAGTTTAGTGTAAGGGATCTTGAAAGACTCGATTCTGTCTTCAAAGAGCAGAGAGATTAGAACCACAGGCCCTTGGGTTGGAAGTTTGGCTTCTCCACTATAGTGTATAAGTCCCCCTATCTCTGATATTTCACTGAAGCAGCCTGGGAAGACTAATACAAAAATTCAGAAAATAAGTTCCAGTTTTCTTTTTTATGATGTATGTTAAAGCATATCCTGGCTAAGAAATAGGTGCTCACATGCTGAAAATCTGAAAGAAAAGAGAGGCAGGCTGAGAGGACTCCAAGTCAAGCAGAATTTTGAGAAAACTCACATGGTCAGAGGTTAAAGTTAATCCTCAAGGACTGCAGACAAAGAGATTCTGATAAATACCCAAATCTTCAGTTAGAACCCTGGAAGACCTGCACCCTGCAATTCTGAACCTAATGAAGATTATTTTTTCAGCTATTATAAACTTTTAGTACTTCTGTGTAGTGTGAAGTGACTAGTATTGGCTGCTGGTTTATTTTGTTTGTTTGTGCATTTGGTTAACATACTCAAGACAAAGATACATTTTTAGATTTAGGAATATTGTTCATTGCCTTTTCCATACCACTGCATAAACTGGGGGAATTGTTCTCTAGGACTAGCCTTCCCTAGTGAATTGAGATAAAAGCTCGGCTCTGATTTTGCCTTGACTGATCAGAGCTCTTCATTTCAACTTTTCAAAATGAGATTCCTGGCTCAACTCCTGGGACTGATAATGCTCTGGGTCCCTGGTAAAGACACAAAGGTGACAAGGAAGGACAATGGGATTTCAGGGTCAGATCTGTCATCCCAACGCCTCTAAAATTAACTCTGACCACATGTTAGATGTGTATGTCTTGTTCTCCTGGTTGGGGCATGTGATGATTATATATGTAAGAGAACAGAATTCAGAAGGAGCAAGGACCTGTCTTCTCTGGTGAAGACTCATATACAGAAAAACAAATTGTGTAAGTGAGTTCTAGAGGTCCTTTGTGCCTTGAGAATATAGGCTTCATTTTGAAATTGATTTTGTTGGTGCATAATCAAACTCACATGTACATACAATAATTTAGGATTAAATAAGCAGCTGAAGGGAAATGAAAATTTTTATACATAATCTTACACTTTTCTCTCATTATTTCAGAATCCAGAGGGGATATTGTGATGACCCAGATTCCACTCTCCAGGTCCCAGGAGAGCCTGCCTGCAGGTCTGGTCAGAGCCTCCTACACAGTGATGGAAACATCTATTTGCATTCATACCTGCAGAAGCCAAGTCAGTTTTCATGGCTCCAGACCAATAGGGTTTCTGATTTTCTAGTGTCCCAGACAGGTTTAGTGGCTTTGGGTCAAAGAGACATTTCATGCTAAAAATCATCAGGGTGGAGGCTCAGGATGTTAGAGATTATCACCACCAAAAGACTCTACAATATCCTCCTATAGTGATACAGCCCCAAACAAAATTCTTCCTACTTGGATTGTCCTATCTGCCCAAATTTCTTTTTTCACTGGGGATCAGAAAGACATGTTCTTTGGATATTTGTGTTATCAAGAGGAAGATGCTGGAGAATTCGGGGGTTTAGACTACCACTGGACAATGAGTATCTGGCTTCATCTCAAGCACCAAACATAAGACTTCAGCAGTTGTAGCAACCTTCGCATGGGAGAACCTGTAGGAGAATGCAGAGGTCCAAGTTCCCTCTGACCAAAAAAAAAAAAAAAAAATTGCAAAGGGAAGGCTGCCTTGAAATCTCATCCTAATCCACTCTTCCATGCATACATTTGTCAATTGCATTAATTCAGCATACTACTCACCCAAATTAGGCTGATTCATGACAAGACATTCTTGCTACATTTTAGTATTATTTTGGCTTGTTAGTTGCTAGCATATTTTTAGCATTTTCAGTAGGACAATACTTCCTGACATTACGATACTCTTTATCCCCTTCTCCACTTTTGTTTTCACTAGTTCCCAGGACTCATATCTCTCTAGGCCTGAAGCAGGGACAGGGCTTTTTACTACTGCTCTTAGCAAAGTAACAAAGAAAAATAATTCACATTCTTGCTTTATCTTTTTGTTTGTTTGTTTTTCACTAGTAGATAAATTTTGATAACTTTACTTAATAATAAAAGCCAAATGCCAAAAAGTTTTGAATAATCTCAGTCAAAACTGATTGAAATGTTTAAAAAATGGTGTTTTCTGAATTTCAATCCTGCATTTTGAAATGCAACCAAGAATCAAGTCT
>NW_006947305.1:0-437 GCF_000164805.1 Carlito syrichta | reverse complement strand
CTATTTCTTCTAGAATGCCCTTACCCCTTTGTTTATCCTCATGCTCCTCCAAAGTTAGCTGGATTGTCTCCTCTTCCAGGAAGCCCTAACTGATCTCCACCATACTCCCTGCTGAAACTCAGCTAGATGCCTCTTGTTGGAGCTTTTGTAATTCATTTTGAGACTTGCATAGACTCTTCCTGTCTGTTGGTCGGCTTTCTTCCTCACTGACCTGACCAGAGGCATACCTCTGGCTCCATTGCTTTCCCAGACTCCTCAACCAGCTGTCAGCAGCTAAAACAATTTATCTAAGGAGATATATTGATGATACTGGTCAAATTTGTGTTTCTTGTTACTCCCTGAACTCTGGAATGAAATCATAACACAGTCTCCCAGCTCCAGGGGTGAAGGTGGACACAATGTGCCTTAGTGAGTTCCCTGAGTGAGTCAGTCACAGG
>NW_006947304.1:0-320 GCF_000164805.1 Carlito syrichta | reverse complement strand
GTTCGAGACCTGCCTGGGCATGCGAGACCTCATCTCTACAATAAAATCAAAAAATTAGCCGGGGGTGCTAGTGTGCACCTGTAATTCCGGCTGCTCAGAAGGCTGAGGCGGAAGGATCGCCAGAGCCTAGTAGGTCAAGAGTGTGGTGGCCTGGGCGGCCGCTGCACTCCAGTCTGGGTGATAGAGTGAGATTTCAAATGAAATTATATAAATAAATAAATAAATGTTTAAATAAATAAAGTGAGGGTATCTTTTTCTTTTCAGCACGTTTGCATTCCTTGTTGATCCAAGATGTTAGGCCTTTGTCAGACATGGAGTTG
>NW_006947303.1:0-831 GCF_000164805.1 Carlito syrichta | reverse complement strand
GCAACATAGTACCTGAAAAAGAACTGCATCTTACTGCTTGTCACATGCCTGGTGCCTATCTAAATGCTTTTGTGGAAGCATCATGACAGACATTCAAGGTAGTCCCATTTCTATGGCCATTTTACAGATGAGCAAACTGAGATTCATAAGGTTACAAGATTTACCCAAGGCTGTGCTGGGCATAGGTAGCAGGGTTGGGACTTGAACCCAGATCTCCTGGCTCCAGAGAAGAGCAGTCCAACACTTTGCTTTACTGAACTCTATTCTGAAGGCCTCAGAGGTGAGTGAGGCCAATGAATGCAGACTCACACAGATGGACAGGTATTTCGGTGCATACTCACCACTCAGCCTTGCTCAGAGAGACTGTATGGAAGCTCCAAAAGTGGCCGTATCTGTGGATGTGGACACGAGGATGAGTGTGGACAGTCCTTTAACTGCGTGCCTTAGTGAGCACTGTGTGGAGGAGCCACTGCCTCCTTCTCCTCCAGCTGGATCTCATGACAGATTAGAAAACAGACAATGCCAGCAAGGTGCTCACCTCCCCACACACAGGAAACCAACCAGATTTCAGATGTGGAGGTTGCAACTCTGATGCATATCACCAGTCGAAATTCAAAATGGGACCAGGCAGTCAGACATCGTCGGCTGTTAGGGCATCTCAAGCCAACAGGGAGCAATGATGGCAAAAAGAATCGAATCAGGCCCGATGAGTTTCTTGGGGCTTCAG
This sequence comes from Carlito syrichta, assembly GCF_000164805.1. Classification (NCBI taxonomy): domain Eukaryota; kingdom Metazoa; phylum Chordata; class Mammalia; order Primates; family Tarsiidae; genus Carlito; species Carlito syrichta. The sequence goes on along the minus strand of NW_006947303.1, from coordinate 104 downwards.
AACAAATTTAATCAGCTCCTGACTAACAATTTCCCCAGACAAACTTATAAGATAAGGCCTCTGTCCTTTGTCCTCTGCTTTAGGAAATGCATCCATGGCTCCCC
>NW_006947302.1:0-757 GCF_000164805.1 Carlito syrichta | reverse complement strand
CCTTTAACCTGTTCTGCTCAGGGAAAAAAACAGATACCAAATGTCATATTTGATACCATTATTGAAGTGACAGAAAAGGCAATATCCCCAGGAAACTGGTGGGGAGAATGAGAGGGAATGACTGAGTGCTGATAGGTACAGGTTTTTTCTTTTGGGGATGAAAAATGAATTTGATCCGATAGTTTTACCAACTCATGAATGTACCAAATGCCATAGAATTGTATCATTTTGTTGTGTAAATTGAATCTCAAAAATTTTTAAAAAGTAATCACTGATCTTCCCGGTTGGTGATGCACTGCTTCATCCTCTTTTTCACCCCCTTGATTCCTTTCCTGCCCTCCCCCCACCGCACCCAACCCTCTCTGCCTTTCACTCTGACTCGATGACACCCACATTTACCTAAGGGCTCTTGGACTCCGGCATCCTGTGGCTTTGGGGGTGACACAATGTGCACATATGTTCACCTCTCTCATCCCATGGAAAGGAGCACTCCAGGCCGAGTTTTCTCCTGCACTTCAGTTGATGGCAAGAAGGTTCCACCAGCTGGTTTCATGGAGGGAGACATAGTGGGGACCCCTCAACCTAACATTTAGGCCCTTCTAGAAGTTTGATCTTATGGGCCGGTAACCTCCAAACGCTGTGCTCTGAAAGCCACTTGGGTCGCTACAGGCACTTAAAAACATAGAGGACTTTGGTGTTCCTCTGAAGCTCCTCTTTAGGGCCTTGCCCCTTTGCATGTGCTGTGACCCCAGCACAT
>NW_006947301.1:0-672 GCF_000164805.1 Carlito syrichta | reverse complement strand
TTTGATGAACACTTCAACGCCCAACCTTGAATTGTAACTTTTTTTAAAGTACAAAAAAATAAAAAATAGAATAAACAAGAAAAATCAGTGACATGTTTTACAGTTTTCATTTATTTGTTTATTTATTATTTATTTTCTAAATATATTTTAATTTTTTAAAAACTGGGGGGTACAATTCAGATTTAGATATACAAACATTGATCATTCAGGGTCCCTGGTTGATGAGGTAAGCCCCTCCATTCCTTAGTAGTATCCCTCCACTGCCATTCTCACCCCTCCCCCGAAAGACTTTTACACGACTACCCATCACTTTCTTACAACACTCTATGTGATCAAGTTCAGCTCATGAGTGATAACATGTGGAAATCTCTTCTTTGTTTCTGTGAAAAATCACTGAAAATGACCTCCCTCATATCCATCAAACGTTCTGCAAAATCCTTCTATCTGTCCTTTTTTATGACTGCATAATATTCCACTGTGTATATACCACATTTATTTTGTCCATTCCAGCTTTGATGAGCAACATTGTTTGTACCATGTTTTTTGCAACTGTGATTAGAGTTGCAAGAAGCATACTTGTGCAGGTATCTTTTTGGTAAAATGATTTGTGTTCCTCCAGGTATATTCTCTTCAAGGGAATTACTGAGATATCTTGTCCCTTGAGAAACCACC
>NW_006947300.1:0-716 GCF_000164805.1 Carlito syrichta | reverse complement strand
TGTTTGCAGTGGCCCAGCCCCAAGGACTCAGAAGCTCTCTTCCTGCTGCAGGTTGTGGGCTGGAAGGAGACAGCCCTGCATCAGTGCCCTGGCTTCCCATAAGAATCCAGCTGGGATATCCAGCCCAGGGAGCCTGCTGCCAGCCTCAGGGACAGGTGGGCAGTCGGGTACAGGTTGCTAAGCCTGTGCAGGCCTGGGCGACCAGCAGGCTCAGCATGAGGCTGGGGGTGGGTGGGAAGGGAACTCACTTTCCTACTGGGAAGCTTTTCTGTCCTCTCAATCCATCCTAGTTTTTTTAAAAAAGGAAGCCGGGCTCAGTGGCTCAGTCTGTTATCCCATGCCTTTGGGAGGATGAGGTGAGTGGATTGCCTGAGCCCATGGGATCAAGACCCGCCTGGGAAGTGAGACCTCATCGCTACAATAAATCAAAAAATCAGCTGGGCATGGTAGCGAGGGCCTGTAATTCTGGCTACTTGGAAGGCTGAGGTGGAAGGATCGCCGGAGCCCAGCAGGTTGAGACAGCAGGGGCTGGGAGCGGCCACTGCACTCCAGTCTAGGTGACAGAGTGAGACTCCAACTCAAAAAAAATAAAAAGAAAAGAAAAAAAGGAGACTACCTTATTCAGTGGATTCATGAATGGCCACTTATCCCTGGAGAAGTGTTTGGATAGCTGTGAACATCTTGTTTCCTTCACTTCTCATGTATGAAAATTCACC
>NW_006947299.1:0-1388 GCF_000164805.1 Carlito syrichta | reverse complement strand
CAGTGCTCAGCAATAAAGCTAAAAGATAATGCTACCTATAATCTGGTTACCTATTTCATATTGCTACTACTTTGTATCATCTATACCAGCAACTTACTATTTTTCGTCCTCCCTATGCCCCCTCTGATAATGAGGATCTTGGTATTCAATGACGGGTTAGATTCCAGCCACCTAGTATGAACTAAGACAGGCATTCCTCGCGAAGAAGGGGAACGAGCCCATGACGGGTAACAACTATGGTGAAGCGAGAACAACCTAAGACAGAAGCCAAGATGTTTTAATGTTCTGATTTAATAAAAAAGGGGGAGATGTTGGGAGCCAACATATGGATCGATATGGCCAAGGCCTATGAAGGCCTATTCAGAAGCTCGCCTCGGAGACAAGGATATAACATCAAGTGTGTACATATGAATGGTAACCAGTGTATTTAAGATAGCTAAGATTTTCAATATTGGACTTATTCTATTTTATGAGAAACGTGCAGCAGAATTACTTTAAAATCTCTTTTTTTCTAAACTGTCTTTCCTCTTAAGATTTTTTAGCTGTCATTTCCTGGTATTATTTCCTGGTATACTGGTTTTTCAGAATGTTGTTTCACCTCAGGTTAAAACATTATAATTGCTATAATAGTTTTGTTATGTTGCCTTTAGCCAAAGCAGAACGTTCTTTTACGTGCAGAGACTCTCCACCTGCTTCAGCCTCCGGCTGTCGTCATGGCAACGGTGCAGTTCATTGTTTTAAGTGGCATGACAGGTTTTGAGACACAAATAGTTTTCCCTAACAGGAAATCCAGTTTAGATTTTAAGTAAAAATAGTATTGAATTAAGTTTTTTAGAATATAAAGTAAATTCATAAATTTTAAGTATTAATGATGAGATTTATAACAGATTATTATAAGATAATAGTTGTGTTAAGAACTTAGGTATAAGATTATTAAATAAAGTAATTAATAAATATAAAAGACAATAGCTTAAAGATTTAAGATTTATATAATTTGTGATAAAACTTTAGGTTTAGGATAAGTTCGTAGGTAATTGATATATAGTTATAGTTCAAAGTTAGGTATGTAATAGGATATATGAATATATAGTATTAAAGTAAGTTAATAAAATCAAGTCTTTTTAAATAAATTTATAAAGTATAGTATAGTGTTAAGTTAGTAGTATTAACGATTTAAAACATTAAAAGTTAGTAAAATTGGATTAAATCATAGGTAATTTATATACAATCATAGGACAGTGTGGAATTATAGTAGGTTATAAGAACTATAAATATAAATAATATAAACTCAAGGTAATTAAGTTATAGCTTATAGTATAATGGTAAGTTAATAACAGTAAGCCAATAAAACCAAGCCATTTAATAATTTATAGAGTATAGAATAGTGT
>NW_006947298.1:0-791 GCF_000164805.1 Carlito syrichta | reverse complement strand
GACGATGTCTGACTGCCTGGTCCCATTTTGAATTTCGACTGGTGATGTGTATCAGAGTTGCAACCTCCACATCTGAAACCTGGTTGGTTTCCTGTGTGTGGGGAGGTCAGCACCTTGCTGGCATTGTCTGTTTTCTAATCTGTCATGAGATCCAGCTGGAGGAGGAGGCAGTGGCTCCTCCACTCAGTGCTCACTAAGGTGCACAGTTAAAGGACTGTCCACACTCATCCTCATGTCCACGTCCACAGATACGGCCACTTTTGGAGCTTCCATACAGTATCTCTGAGCAAGACTGAGTGGTGAGTATGCACCAAAATACCTGTCCATCTGTGTGAGTCTGCATTCATTGGCCTCACTCACCTCTGAGGCCTTCAGAGTAGAGTTCAGTAAAGCAAAGTGTTGGACTGCTCTTCTGTGGAGCCAGGAGATCTGGGTTCAAGTCCCAACCCTGCTACCTATGCCCAGCACAGCCTTGGGTAAATCACGTAACCTTATGAATCTCAGTTTGCTCATCTGTAAAATGGGCATAGAAATGGGGCTACCTTGAATGTCTGTCATGAGGCTTCCACAAAAAGCATTTAGATAGGCACCAGGCATGTGACAAGCAGTAAGATGCAGTTTTTTTTCAGGTACTATGTTGCCAGCACTGTGCAATACCTCTCTGAATCAACACAACTGCTTTTAAAGGTAAATATGATCATTCCATTTTTCAGATGAGGAAGCTGAGGCTTCAGGCATGCATGGATACATATAGTCGGGTGATCTACTTTGATTTTTTAAAAGTTAACCAC
>NW_006947297.1:0-1053 GCF_000164805.1 Carlito syrichta | reverse complement strand
GATAAAGTAAAATAAAATAAAGTAAAAACAAAATAAATTGAAAAGAAAAGAAATGACATAAAATAAAATAAAATAATTAAAAAGACTTTGTGGTACCTCACAGTCATTCTAGTATGTTGGGAAGCTAAGGTGGGAGGATCAGTTCAGGCCAGGAGTGTGAGAGTACCAGGGGATCATGACAAAACCTTGTCACTACAAAATCAATAAATTAAAGTGTAAAATAAGGTAAACTAAAGAAACATAAAATAAAAATAAAAAAATAAAACAAAATAACATAATTGCCCAGACTCGGTGTTTCCTCACACCGAGTGAAATATAATAGAATACATTGAAATACATTATAATACAATGGAATACGATACAATAAAAGAAAATAAAAGAAAATAAATTAAATAACATACCCAGGCTTAGTGGTTCCACCCTGGCATACCAGAACTTTGAAAAACCAGGACGGGAGGTCAGTTGAGGTCAGGTGTTTGAGACTAGCCTGGGTCTCATAGCAAAACCCTGTCCCTACAAATAAAAATGTACAATAGTAAAATAAAATGTAATAAAATAAATTCAAATAAAATAATCATATTAAATAAAATGAGCCAGAGTTAGAAGTTCATGACTGGCATCACAGACATGTGAGAGACCAAGTTGGGAGGATTGATTGAGGCCAGGAGTTTGATACTAGCCAGGTATGATAGTAAAACAATATCTCTAGTATATAAAATAAATAATAGTAAAACAAAGTAAAATACAATGCTATAAATAAAATAATGAACCAGAGTTAGTGGTTCCTCACTGTCATCACAGCATTTTGGGATGCCAAGGAGGGAGTATCACTCAGGCCAGGAGTGTGAGTCTAGCCTGGGCATCATAACAAAACACTGTCTCTACAAAATAAGAAAATAATATAGTAAAGAAAAATAAAATAAGATGAATAAAATAAAATAATTAGCTAAACTTAATGGTTCCTACCTGGCATCCCAGCACATTGCGAGGCCAAGGTGCGAGGATTGCTTAGGCCCAGGAGTTTGAGCCTAACCTGGGCCTCATAGAAACAGA
>NW_006947296.1:4405-5622 GCF_000164805.1 Carlito syrichta | reverse complement strand
GGGAGGGACACATTGAGACAAGAAAGGTCTCAGGGAGTGTGAAGAGAAGTTAGAGGGCCAACTTCTGGTCATCTTGCTTTTCCACTCCCCCAGGCAGCTGCAAAAAGTAGAGAAGGTCAGACAGGGCATTCTCTCCTACAAAGTCCACCCAAGGAGGAGCCCTGGGGCCACAGGGCTAACCCTCTGAACAGCCAGGCAGCAATGGCTGAAACGTGTGATCATACTGACCACAGGGCTCTAAAAATGAGAACGAACATCAGGTACATTTTCAGAACCCCAAACTTTATCCTATCTTTAATAAAACACAGATTAAAAAAAAAAATATTTGCTCTTTGACAAACCATACCCCCACCCCTTGTTTCAGCTACAAGTCAGGAGAGGAAGCCTGGCCCTTGGGGAAATTTCCTCAATGGATACCCCTTTCTGAGAGTTGTGCTCAATCCTGTCAATCCGCCATACATGGCACTCCAGAGACTACAAACCCAGGACCTGAGTGGCTCCCTGGCTCGCTCTCTCTACCCCCTCTCTCAACCCCTACATCTATCCACTGGGTCTTCCTGTTCTGCAGCCTCTCCCTGCTGCAGGAGGCAGATGCCCACATTGTGGACACCCGCAGGGCTGCTGTGTGCAGCAGCCCAGCCCCGAGGACTCAGAAGGCTCTCCTTCCTGCTGCAGGTTGTGGGCTGGAAGGAGACAGTCCTGCATCAGTGCCCTGGCTTCCCAGAAGAATCCAGCTGGGATATCCAGCCCAGGGAGGCTGCTGCCAGCCTCAGGGACAGGTGGGCAGTTGGGTACAGGTTGCCAGGCCTGTGCAGGCCTGGGCGACCAGCAGGCTCAGCATGAGGCTGGGGGTGGGTGGGAAGGGAACTCACTTTCCCACTGGGAAGCTTTTCTGTCCTCTCAATCCATCCTAGTTTTTTAAAAAAAGGAAGCCAGGCTCAGTGGCTCAGTCTGTTATCCCATGCCTTTGGGAGGATGAGGTGAGTGGATTGCCTGAGCCCATGGGATCAAGACCCGCCTGGGAAGTGAGACCTCATCGCTACAATAAATCAAAAAATCAGCTGGGCATGGTAGCGAGGGCCTGTAATTCTGGCTACTTGGAAGGCTGAGGTGGAAGGATCGCCGGAGCCCAGCAGGTTGAGGCAGCAGTGGCTGGGAGCGGCCACTGCACTCCAGTCTGGGTGACAGAGTGAGACTCCCACTCAAAAAAAATAAAA
>NW_006947296.1:0-3159 GCF_000164805.1 Carlito syrichta | reverse complement strand
TCCACATACATGTCTGACAAAGGCATAACATCTAGGATCTACAAGAAACTCAAACACTCAGAAAAACACAGAAAAAGAGTCCCTCTAAAAAATGGGCAAAATTTATGATTAGAGACTTCTCATAAGAAGAGATACGGGCAGCCAGCAGACATGAAAATGTGCTCAGCTTCATTCATCCTCAATGAAATGCAAATGAAAACCACATTGGAATACCACATATCCCCTGGAAGCATGGCCATCATTAATAAAACAAACAATAACAGATGCTGGTAATGATTTGGAAAAACAAAATGATTTGGAAAAACAAAATGCTTCTACACTGCATGTGAATTGAAAACTAGAGGAACCTCTATGGAAAACAGTGTGGCGGTTTCTAAAGGAACAAGAAATTGACCTACCATGTGACCCAGTAATTTCCCTGTAGAGAATATACCTGGAGGAACTCAAATCATTTTACCAAAAAGATACCTGCACAAGTACGTTGGTTGCAGCACTAATCACAATAGCAAAAAACATGGCACCAACCATATTGCCCGTCAAAGCTGGAATGGATAAAATAAATGTGGTATATACACACAATGGAATATTATGCAGCCTTAAAAAAGGACAGATGTAAGGAATTTGTAGAACGTTTGATGGATATGAGGTAGGTCATTCTCAGTGATTTGCCACGGAAACAAAGAACAGAGTTCCATATGTTCTCCCTCATGAGCTGAACTGGATCAATTATACTGCTATAAAAAAGTGATTGGTCATAGTGGAAAACTTTTAAGGGGGAGGGGTGAGATTGGCACTGGAGGGATGCTGCTAAGGGAGGGACGGGCATACCTCATCAACCAGGGACCCTACATAATCAATGTTTGTATATCTAACACTGAATTGTACCCCACATTTTTAAAAAAATTAAAATGAATAAATAATTAAATAAATGAAAGCTGTAAAATGTGCACTATTTGTTTTATTCTATTTTTAAATTTTTTTACTTTAAAGATGGTTACAATTCAGGGTTGGGTATAGAAATGTTCATTATGCAGGGATTTATTTTTGAAGAAATGTATAATACTCCAATGATAACTTCTTTTCCTATTAATACGTTAGAATACACGGTATTTTTCTGCTTTCATCTTTGACAAGTAGCATGTTTCTCACATAAATGCTGAATGTTTTATTCTGCATGAATTCAAACTTGTTGAGGTTCCAGATATATCATCCTTGGATAACTAAACCTTGAAGATCAGTGTACCTAAGTGCTATTCAGAAGACAGAAAGCATAACAAATCTTAATAATTTTAGACAATAAAACAGTATCATAATTTAATTCAGCTTTTTCCTTTCTTAAAATTTGTGTAAATTTCCTTGGTATGCTCTGTATTTTCTGCTAGTTAATTTTGATTAAATGTTCCAGATATGCAAACCTTAGAGAAAAGATTCCCCTACACATGCGAAGGAAATAGGAAATCACATTCCCCTTATATATTAAACCAATTTATATTTTTCAAAGTGTATTCCCATTGAATCACTTAGTATTTTCTCTACCTAACGCATAAGGCTGAACTCGGCAACAAAGTCTCAGATTAATCTGATACTTTTAATCACCAAGCATTTAAAATCAGGCACACACAAAAGAAACAATTTGGGGTCAAATATTTATAAAACAAAATAACATGGAGATTTACAAAGAAGCACGTATTTGGGCTCCTCATTACTAAAAAAATTTATATGATTGAAAATTCTGGAAAATTGACTTTGGTCTTAGCTAAAGCAATGTTCAAATCCTGAGAGAAAAACTGCTCCAAAACATCTAAATAAAATTAAAAACATCTAAAATTTTCTAAATTAAAGAAACTGATAAAATCTTATTTGGTTGTGCTATAGCCAAGCTCCAAGAGGATTCTGTGAACATATTAATAAAAGACTACCTCATGGGCAATCCCCGCAGATCCCCTCCCACTGTGGGAGCTTTTCTGTCCACTCAATCCATCCAGCTTTAAAAATAAAATGGGGACTACCTTATTCAGTGAATTTGTGAATGGCCACTTATCCCTGGAGAAGTTTTTGGATAGCTGTGAACACCTTGTTTCCTTCATGTCTTGGGTATGAAAATCCACCATGTCTACCGCATTTGGCAGAGCACTGTACAAAAGTCCTTGAAACCTAAGGATTGCTCAGTAGTCAACATCACTCGCATTATGATGTCAAAGTTCTTAGGTTGATGTCATCAATAACAATGTGACATGCTTGTTTCCCCGACTTTGCTTACATCTTTTACTTTAAAAATTACCCTTATACGCAATCTACAGATTCAAGGAAATAACCATTAAGTTAACATCATTCTTCTGACACCTGGAAATTACAATAAAGTATTCATATGAAACCATTCCCAATCATGAGTAGCCAAAAGAATCCTTATCAAAAGACACAAAGCAGGAGCTGTCACTCTTCCAGACTTTCAACTTTACTATAAGTTTACAGTAATCAGAACAGCCTGGTATTCGTCCAAGAATAAGTACATACGCCAATGGATCAGGACAGAGAATGAAATCCTCAAATACTCAACCAAATCATCTTTGGAGAAACCTCCAACTCCCACTGGGGAATGGAGAACATATTCAGTAAATGGTGTGGGGAAAAGTCACACCACATGCACAAAATTGAAACAGGACCCCTAACAATCACCATACACGTTAACTCTAAATGGAACAAAGACCTAAATGTAAAACACCAAATTATAATAATCTTAGAAAACGCAAGAGACATCTTTATGGAAACTGGAACTGGGAATTAATTACTCTTCATAACCCTAAATGCCCATACCTTAAGAAGTAAGTTAGACAAGTGGAATCTCCTCAAATTAATAAACTTCTGCAAAACGAAAGAAAGCATCAAAAGAGCAGGCAGGCAGACCACAGATGGGAGAAACTATTCTCCACCTAAATATCTGACAAAGGCATAACATCTAGGATCTACAAGAAATTCAAACACTCAGAAAAACACAGAAAAAGAGTCCCTCTAAAAAGTGGGCAAAATTCATGATTGGAGACTTCTCATAAGAAGCGATACGGGCAGCCAGCAGACATGAAAATGTGCTCAGCTTCATTCATCATCAATGAAATGCAAATGAAAAACACATTGGAATACCACATACCCCCTGTAAGCATG
>NW_006947295.1:0-8888 GCF_000164805.1 Carlito syrichta | reverse complement strand
GAACCCTCTGACCAAAAAAAAAATTGCAAAGGGAAGGCTGCCTTGAAGTCTCATCCTAATCCACTCTTTCATGCATACATTTGTCAATTGCATTAATTCAGCATACTACTCACCCAAATTAGGCTGATTCATGACAAGACATTCTTGCTACATTTTAGTATTATTTTGGCTTGTTAGTTGCTAGCATATTTTTAGCATTTTCAGTAAGACAATACTTCCTGACATTACGACACTCTTTATCCCCTTCTCCACTTTTGTTTTCACTAGTTCCCAGGACTCATATCTCTCTAGGCCTGAAGCAGGGACAGGGCTTTTTACTACTGCTCTTAGCAAAGTAACAAAGAAAAATAATTCACATTCTTGCTTTATCTTGTTGTTTGTTTGTTTTTCACTAGTAGATAAATTTTGATAACTTTACTTAATAATAAAAGCCAAATGCCAAAAAGTTTTGAATAATCTCAGTCAAAACTGATTGAAATGTTTAAAAAATGGTGTTTTCTGAATTTCAATCCTGCATTTTGAAATGCAACCAAGAATCAAGTCTTGTGCATAGAACATAAGAATGTATGCTATATTCAACAGAATTTTGATAAATACAAGATACTAAGTCAGTCAATTTTTTCCTTATGAAAAAGAATTCCCTGAAATCTTTGGGTAGAGGCAGTAAATCAGAATGTGAACTATTGCCCCGGTACCTAGTTCTGTGGTTGACCTTTGTTGGGGTGGTTCTGGTGGAGTTGGTTTGAAAAATGACCCCAGATAAAAACTGATGAATTTTCTAGAAGAAATGACAGAACTGAATTGAGAGATCCCTGTCTGGTGCTCAAGACTGTGTCCTGATGCCACTGGAGAGCTCATGGGGAAGTGGTGCATCACACAGTGTTCTACGTGTTTTGTGACTCAATGTTTTGAAAAGATCCTGTCCAAATGCACCATAGTTCGAATCATACATTCTTATTTAACCCAGTCAGATATAAGTGACCTTTCAAAAGTTGAATCTACCCCATTATATACCAATAGATGATTGATCTCCTTTGGTCTCCCAATGGGGAAAATTGTCATTTATGTAATATAAAGAGTATATTGACCAGATGCCAAAGCCAATACTAGAAAGGACAGCAGAAGATGCAGTGGTTCGTGTCCCAAAAGTCTTATCCCAAGAGGACAATCAAGTACAAGAACAAGGGAGGAAAATCCATGAAAATGTTAGAAGTTCCATTTGTCTTTTTGGATCATTCACTCAGGCAATTTTTCCATCCAAAATTTCATCAAATGTACCAAGAAAAGCTCCAGCCTAGGTTAAAGGCTGAACTCTAGTACAAATCATTAAGGCAGCTCCATGTAACTGCCAAAGATCAGGTGAATTATTTTTCCTCTGAAAAGGACCAGACTGGGTAACATGGTAATATCTGCCAATATCAAATATGGAAAATGAAAACAGACAAAAAAAAGACAGAAAAAAATTACTTACTGACAAAAAACTTTATCCTCCTTTGAAACAGTAGATCATCTGGTCTTTGTTTCTACTATAGTGCTTGAAGTTATTATCAATATGATTTTTTTAATTTAAATATTTTTTTCTCATGTGTTGCAAATTTTCTGTTGATGTTCTGAAACTGACTACATCCTGATTGAAAGTAGAAGTTTCTTTTATATTTTTAATTAAATTGTAATGCAGAGGCATAGGTTTTGGCATTACATTACAAAACACTAAGGTCTATATCAATAAATTAATATACATGAAAATAATTGCACACATGTTGAAAATGAAGGCATAAAATAACTGAAGAAATAGAGGCAATCACTCACCTTGAAAATGATATTGAAGCCAGGCTTGGTGGCTCAGCCTGTAATCCCAGCGCTTTGGGAGGCTGAGGTCAGTGGATTGCCTGAGTCCATGGGTTTGAGACCTGCCTGGGCAATTTGGTGAGACCTCATCTCTAAAATAAGTCAAAAATTAGCTGGGCGTGGTAGCGCATGCCTGTAGTTCCAGCTACTTGGAAGGCTGAGGCGGAAGGATTGCTGGAGCCCAGCAGGTCGCGGCTGCGATGGCCAGGAGTGGCCACTGCACTCCAGTCTGGGCGACAGAGTGAGACTCCAACTCAAAAAAAAAAAGATATTTGATAATGAATATAATTTCTGAATTTAGTAATGAATATATAGAAATACAGGTTTAAACTATAAATATGCTCTATTTAAAATAATTATCTAATATTCATTTTGATCAAATTGTTTTATAAAATTAGGTTGTCTCCCTAACTTGGTTCTTGTCAATAATGCTGCAAAGAAGATGAGAGTACAGATTGATCCTAATTTCATATTCTATGGTTATATTCTCAACATAGATATATCTGGATCATATGAGAGTTTTATTTTTACTCATTTGGAAACTGTTTTTAACTGTTTTTGATGATGGCTATTCTAATTTACATTATACCAACAGTGTATACAGGTTATCTTTTTACACACACTTGCCAACACTTATCTTTTCAATTCTTTTTCAACTTTAAATTTTTTTATTTTAAAATTGTGGGGTACAATTCAGGGTTAGGTATACAAATATTCACTGTGAGGTACCCTTGTTGATGAGATGTGCCCCACCTCCCCCACGCAGATTCCCAGTACTGCCAATCTCACCTCCCTGCCACCCCCCACATCCCTGCAATTTCCTACTACTGTCAATCCTTTTCTTATAGTATTACAATAGTTGTTCAAGGTCCACTTATGAATGAGAACATGTGATAATGAGTTCTTTGTTTCTGTGAAAGATCACTCAATATGACAGACTATAAGTCCATCCAGCTTGCTGTGAAGTTCATGATTTTGATCTTCTTTATGCCTGCATAATATTTCATTGTGTATATGTACCACATTTTTTTATCCAGTCCTCTTTTGATGGGCAGGATGGTTGGTTCCTTGTCCTTGCCATTGTAAACAATGCTGTGATAAACATACTTGAACAGGTATCTTTTTTATAGGGTGATTTGATTTCTTCTGGGTATATTCCCAGTAGGGAAATTGCAGGGTCCTATGGAAGGTCGAGTTTTAGAACTTTTAGGAATCACCACACTGATTTCCACAGAGACTGTGCTAGTTTGCAAACCCACCAACCATATAGAAGTGTTCCCTTTTTGCCACATCCTTTCCAGCATCTGTTATTTTTTGAGTTATTTATGATGGTCATTCTTACTGGAGTTAGGTGGTATATCAGTGTAGTTTTAATTCTTTTCAATTTTTGATAATAAACATAATAGGGTGAGGTTATAATTATTTGTGACTGTGATTTGCATTTCCCTGATAGTTAGTAATGTGAGGCAATTTTTATATACCTGTTAAACAATTTTATATCTCCTTAAGTGCATCATTTGATGTGTCCTTCCCTTCTCATAATAATAGAGGACAGGGCAGTTTTTAAGCAAACACTGAGCAAGGTCCTTTTTCTGTACCCCTCTAAACTATGAACCTTGACATAGGTGGTACTGGATAAACTTGGGACTGTGATGTAATTTGTGTCCACAAGGGAAGGAAAAACAAGACAGAGATAGAAAGAAAGGTATACAATGAAAAGAGAGGAGGAGAAAAAAGTGTATACACTGAGAATTGGCTCTGTACTACTTAAGTAGACTGAATACGGTATTCAAAATATCAATTCTTATTTCATGGAGACTGTTAATGTTACCTTTTATGGTCAAAGGTACTTCGCAGGCTAAAACAAAAGGAAATTGCAACAGAGTTGCACAAACTCATGAAAGCATCCTTAAAATAAAAGAAATAAAAAACTCCATCCAAGAAATAAATAACAAAATGAGAAGTTGGAAAGTAGAACGGCCAAGTAGAGGAAAGGATCACAGAGCTAGAAGACCAAAATATGAAAATAACCCAATCTGTTAATGATATGAAAAAAACTTAATAGGAAATATGAAATTCTTCAAGATATGTGTGAATTTATCAACAATCCAAACCTACATCTGATAAGAATACCTGAAACAGAAAGAGAAACATAATACATCCTGGAGCAAACATACCATGAGGTCATTCAAGAAAACTTCCCTCAACTGGCCAGAGAGATGACTATACAAACACAAGAGATTCAGAGAACCCCTGCAAAACTTTTTATGAGAAGGACAACCACTAGACATATATTAATTTGCCTACACAGAGTAGTAATATAAAGAAAAAATTCTAAAAACAGCAAGGGACAAAGGTCAGACTACATACCAGGGAGATCAATCAAAATTGCTACACACTTATCTGAAGAAATACAAGAGACCAGAAGGAATTGGGCCCCAATATTTAATGTTCTCAAAGACAAACAGTTTCAACCAAAGATTTTCTACCCAGACAAACTAATTTTCATCAGCAAAAGGAAGAATGAAAATTCTTCCCAGACATTCAATCCCTAAGAGAATATGCTGCTTTGAGACCAGCTCTACAGGAGATGCTTAAAAATTCCCCAAGAGCTTAAAAAGATGCTCTTCACAGAAGAAAAAGGAAACAAAGCAAAGACCCCATACATCACAAGACCACAAATATCAAAGCAGCAGAACACATAACATATCCACAAAATTAAAAGACATACATATGTGGACACAAACTAAATGAAAACAAAAGAGCTTTATAAGAGTATTATGTCAGGGACACACCCTCTCATTTAAATAACCAGCCTGAAAAATGAATGGACTAAATGCACCACTGAAAAGACTTAGATTGGAAAACTGGATTTTTTAAATGATTATTTAATTTGCTTTCTCCAAGAAACTCATCTCACCACAAAGAATGCCCACAGACTCAAGTTTGAGGGTGAAAAACAAATTTTCATGTGAACAGATCACAAAAGGCAGTAGTTGTGATTTTTTTTTTTTTTTTTTGAGTTGGAGTCTCACTCTGTCACCCAGACTGGAGTGCAGTGGTCACTCCTGGTCACCGCAGCCTCAACCTGCTGGGCTCCGGCTGTCCTTCCGCCCAGCCTTCCAAGTAACTGGAACTACAGGTGCGTGCTACTATGCCTGGCTAATTTTTTATTTTTATTTTAGAGATGAAGTCTCGCCAATTTACCCAGGCAGGTCTCGAACCCGCGGGCTCAGGCAATCAACTCACCTCGGCCTCCCAAAGCACTAGGATTACAGGCTGAGCCACTGAGCCTGATGAATATTGATCTTAATATCAGACAAAACAGCCTTTAATCTATCAAAAATTTTAAAAGATACAGAAGAACACTGCATAATGATAAAAGTTCCTTCTATCAACAAGAAATAGCTAACCCAAACATGTGTGCACCTAATGGAGGAGTACTGGCTTTTATAAAGCAGCTACTAGCTATACTAAAAAAAGAAATTGACTCTAACACTATCAGAGCTGGAGACTTAAGTACCTCACTAGCAATCCTAGATAGATCATCAAGTCAAAATATCAAAAAAAGATATCTGGAAACTTAACCTGACTTTTGACTAAGTGGACTTAGTAAATACCTACAGAACACTCCACACAGCAGCCACAGAATATACATTCTCCTCATCACTACATGGAATGTACTCCACAGTTAACCCCATCCTCAGTCACAAATCAAACATAAACAAATTTCACACAAGATTGAAATTCTGCCATGCACCTTATCAAACCACAGTGGAATAAAAATAAAAATCACCACCAACAAAATTCACCAAAACTTACTATATAAGAACACAAAACAACATGCTGAAAAACTCCTGGCTTAACACAGAAATTAAAACAGAAATTATGAGATTCCTGGAAACAAATTATTTTTTAAAAAAATCATGTCAATTTTCTGGAATGCCAGGAAAGCAATACAAAGAGGGGAATTTACAACTCTATGAACAAAACTCAAGAAAGTAAAAAAATAACAAATTAACAGCCTAGCAAATCACCTAAGGGAGTTGGAAAGATAAGACTACCACAACCCTAATTTCATCAGAAGAATCAAGATCACCAAGTTAAAAGCCCAAATATGAGACATAGAAGGCAGAATATTATTTAAAAATCAACAAAACAAAAAACTGGATCTTGAAAGGATGAACAAAATTGAAGGACTCTTAGCCAAAATGACCAAGAAAAAGAGATAAAATATACAAATATACACAATCAGAAAGGCAAAAGACCAAATTACAACTTATCCCAAAGTAATATAATAGATGATTAGAGATTAATATGCAAACCTGTATGGAAGCAAACTCAAAAACCTAAATGAAATGGAGAACTTTCTCATACCGTATAACCTCCCAAGGTTGAAACAAGAAGAAATTGAGATCTTAAGTAGATCAAGATCCACTAAGGATATATTAACTCTGTCATAAGAAAACTACCTACAAAAAGAAAAAAAAAGAAATAAAGCCCTAGACTAGATGGATTTAAAGCAGAATTATACAAAACATGCAAGCAGGAGCTGACACCAATCCCATTAAGATTATTTCAGACAATTGAGAAAAAGGAACTTTCCCCAAATCGTTTCATGAAGCAAATATCACGCTGATACTCAAACAGGGTAAAGATTCTATAAAGAACTACAGATCAATATCTGTAATGAACATAGATGCATAAATGCTCAACAAGATTCTAGCACATTGGATACAACATCACATCTTAAAAATTATCCACCAGCCGGGCTCAATGCCTCAGCCTGTAATCCCACACCTTTGGGAGGCTGAGGTGAGTGGATTGCCTGAGCCCGCGTGTTCGAGACCCACCTGGGCAGCGAGACCTCATCTCTACAATAAATAAAAAAAAATCAGCCGGGCATGGTAGCCCATGCCTGTAATTCCGGCTACTGGGAAGGCTGAGGGGGAAGGATCGCTGGAGACCAGCAGGCGAGGTTGAGGTGGCCGGGAGCAGCCACTGCACTCCAGTCTGGGTGAGAGTGAGACTCCAACTCAAAAAAAAATAAAATAAAATAACCACCATGACCCAGGACACTTCATTCCCAGGATGCAGGACTTGTTCAATATCTGCAACAACATAGATGTAATTAAATAAGTCAACAGATGAAAACAAACAAACAAACCCATGATTATAACTTTAGGTGTGGAAAAAGCTTTTGATAAAATTCAGCATCCCTTATTGATAAAAATTGTTGTACATCTAAGCACAGAGAAACCATAACTAAAAAATATTAAGAGCCATCTATGATAAACCCACAGACATGTTGCTAAGTGGACATAAATTGGAAGCATTTTCCCTGAAAACCAGAACAAGATGAGACTGCCCACTCTCATCCTTCCTGCTCAATATAATGTTGGAAATCCTAGCTGGAGCAATCATATGTAAAAAGGAAATCAAGGGTATCTAAATAGGAAAAGAAGAAGCCAATTTATCTCTCTATGCTGACAATATGATCCTATACCTTGAAAACCCAATAGAACCTGTCGAAAATTTTTTTGTGTTAATCCAGATCTATGGAAAATCTCAGGGTACAAAGTCAATGTGCAAAATAGAGTTGCATTCTTATACACCAATAACAAACAGGCAGATAACCAAGTAAAAAGCACAATCCCATTCACAATAGCCACACATAAAATATGAAATACCTTGTCATCTTCCTAACCAGAGAAGTCATAGATCTTTACAATGAAAACTACAAAACATCATTAAATTTCATATGGGAAAATTCCATGACCCAGAATAGTCAAAACATATGAACTTTGCAGCAATTGGCATGGATTTAGAGACTAATATTCCGTGATCTATCACAAAAATGAAAAGCAGAGCACCATATATTCTCACCCATAAGCAGACCCTGGACATTTACCATATACTATAAGAAAGAGATTGGCAGTAGAAGGATACTGCCAGAATGGGTGGCGGGGTTGGGGAGGGGAAAAAACATCAAAAAACACACCTGATTTCAAACGAGGCAAAGTGGGGACCAAAAGGAGGCCCAAATTTTACCTGTACAATGTACACATGTATATGTAATCCCAAATAGTACCCCACATCTTTAAAATAAAGAAATGTATATTTTAAAAGACGGTAATATTCTTATACACCAACAACAAACAGGCAGATAACCAATAAGAAGCACAATCTCATTCACAACAGCCACAAAAAATAAAGATAAAATAAATGCCTTGGCATCTTCCTAACTAGAGAAGTGACAACTTTACAATGAAAACTGCAAAACACTGCTCAAAGAAGTCAAAGATGTCACCAAAAAAATGGAAAAAATTATCTATGCTCATGGATTGGAAAAATTCAGCATTGTTAAGAGATCCATTCTACTAAGGCAATCTACAGATTCAATGCAATACCCATTCAATTACCAATATCATTCTTCTCAGACCTGGAAACAACAGTATAGAAATTCACATGGAAACAAAAATGACCAGAAATAGCCAAAACAATCCTTAGCAAAATAAACAAAGCAGGAAATACCACACTTCCAGAATTTAAACTTTATTATAAGACTACAGTAATCAAAATAACCTGGAATTGGTACAAGAATAGGCATATAGACCAATGAAACAGAAAAGAGATTCAAAAATAAAACAACAAATTTTCAATCAACTCATCTTCAACAATGCCTCCAACAACAATCACTGGGGAAAGAAGAAACTATTCAGTAAATTGTGCTGGAAAAACTCACTGACCATGTGCACAAGAATGAATCAGGACCCCTGCCTATAACCATACACAAAAATCAATTCCAAAAAGATCAAAGACATAAACATCAAGCCTTCAACTTTAAGAATATTAGATAACGGTTGAAGACACCATTATGGAAATCATAATAGGCAACCAAATCCTGATCAAAATCCCAAAAGCCCATGCCATAAAGGAGAAGACTGACAAGTGGACCTCCTGAAACTGAAAAATGTCTGCAAATCTAAAGAAACAATCAAGAGAGCAGGAGACATTCCACAAAATGGGATAAAATATTT
>NW_006947294.1:0-3909 GCF_000164805.1 Carlito syrichta | reverse complement strand
ATATACATATCACCTCCAGAAGTTTTCTCCCATCATCTTTGGGTATTTTAAATTTTTGTTTTGTTGGATTTTTTCCTATTGCTTTGTTTTTATTTTGTGGTAATAAAAAGATCTTAGCATAATAATCTACCTCCATAGCACATTATTTAATATATAAAGCTACATTGTTAATCACAGACTCTAGTTGTACAACAGGTCTTCAAAACATATTCATCTTGCATAGCTGAAACTTTCTACTCTTTAATCAACATCTCCATATGTTGCACTTTTCCAAGTTCCTGATACAATCAAATCGATATTATTTTATTAGAATTCTCATTCTGTCACCCAGTCTGGAGTGCAGTGGCACACACACAACCACCACAGCCTCAACTTGCTGAGCTCCTCAGCCTTTCAAGTAGCCGGAACTACAGGTGTGTGCCACCACACCCTGCTAATTTTTTTATTTATTGTAGAGACAAGGTCACGCCATGTTGCCCATGACTACTGTAGATTCCACAGAAAAGTGAGATCATACAGTGTTAGTCTTTCTGTATCTGACTTATTTTACTTAACATAATGACCTCCAAACTTATCCATACTGTCATAAATGACCGGATGTTGTTATTTTTAAGGATAAACAATATTCTGTTTTATGTATATACTGTATGTTCTCTATCCATTTTTCTGTTGATGAACATTTAGGTTGTTTTCTAATCTTGGCTATTGTGAATAATGCTGCAATTAACATAAGATTATAGATATCTATGAGATCCAGATTTCAATTCCTTTGGATTCATGTCCAGAAATGGAAATGCCAAATCATATGGTGAATTATTTTTACTTTTTTGAAGTAAAAAACTGTATATACTTAATGTAAATAACCAGACATATTTGGAGATAGATATCTGTTTTAGGAAATTGATTACTGTTTTTCAAAATGCCTGCACCAATTTACAATCCCACCCATAGAATAAAAGGTGTCCTTTTCCCTACATCCTCACCAACGTGTCCATTTTTTTACAGTGATTATTCTAACAGGTATGATGTGATATCTTACTGTGACTTTTATTTGTATTTCTCTGAAAATTATTGCTGTTGAGAAGTTTTCATATAGTCATTAGCCATTTTACTGTCTTCTTTGGAAAAATTTCTATTCTGCTCCTTTGACCATTTTAAAATCAGTTTATTTCTTTTGGTTTCTGTTGTAGCTGTTCAGTTTTAAGATTTTCTTATATTTTGTGGATATTAAACTCTCATCAGATACATGGCCAGCAAATATTTGATTTCATCCTATAGACTGCCTTCTCACACTGTTCATTGTTTTTGTTTGTTTTGTTTTTGCTGTGCAGAGCTTTTTAAAGGGATAAAATCCCATTTGCTTACTTTTTCATTTATAGTCTGTGTTTTTAGTGTCATATCCAAGAAAAAATTGCCCAGTCTAATGTGTAGAAGCTTTGTTTCTCTGTTTTTTTCTCTAAGAGTTTTATTGTGTCAGGCATTGGATTTAACTCTTTAATTCATTCTGGCTTTATTTTTGTATATGGTTGGAAATAAAGGCACAATTTTATATTTTGTGAACATGCATATTCACTTTCCATAAAAATGTATTGAAAATAAAATATACAGGGATAAAGCAGAGTTTTTAGGCAAATGAGGCTGGTTCATAGGCTAATGGAGCTGCCTCTGGGTCTGCAAGTAGGTGGGGCTGGAGCCAGGATCTGGAAGAATAGGGCTGCCTCAGGACCAGTTAAGCCCATGGTTGGAAAGACTGCCCCCAGGGGCACTGATGGGTGTTGCTCCTATAAGGTCTACAAGCAGATGGGGCTGCCTCTATAACCATGTGTGAATAAAGTTGCTGTCAGGCTTGCAGTTGGGCCTACTGTCAGTAGGGCCATTAAAGGTTATAAGCAGAAATAGATTCTACCAGATCCCAAATAAACAGGATTGCTTCCAGGGCTGCAGTTTAGCAGGGCTACAACTGGACCAAAGCTTTTTCTGAATTTGCAGTCAGCTGTGCAGTTGGTGGCCAGCTACTAGATGTTCAGGCAGATGATTTCTGAGGGGTCCGTGGACAGACAGGACTATCTCTTGGATTATGGTTGAGCAAGATCAGAGCCAGGTCATACAGCTTCTTACAGATCCTTGGTAAGGTCCACAGTTGGTAACTGGGGCCACAAGAAAATTAAATTGCTGTGATGATGAAAATGTCCATATCAATGCCATTAAGTACATGAACCATCAGCCATAAATGTCTATTAAGCACTCAAGACTGAAAACTAAATTTTCAATTTTATTTAATCTGTATTGTTTCTATTTAAAATTTGCATAGCACATGCAACTTGTATTTACTATGTGAGTGCAGTTCTAGATGGTAATAACATCACCAGGACAACCAGGCTGCTAATTGTTAAGTACAAAGTCTGTCCCACAGTCACTTTACAAAGTTGATGTTTGTAGTCAGACCAAGGTATACGTGGCACAGGGAAGATTCTTGAAAACTTCCATGGTTTCTGCTGCTTCCAGATGATAAAGACTATCTCTGTGAATCACTGAAAGGAAAGTTGGAGACTGGGGTCTACAATATTGTCACTGGAATTTGGAGATGAAAACAAAGGATAAATATGCCCCAATATTAAAGATGTCCCCCTCCATGGTCTTCCTGGCAAAATTGTGCTGGCTGGCTGATCAAACAGGGCTGTTAATGCTCTGCTTGCTGAGCAGTGATTTCAAATCTGTATCAACCCTTTACTATGGGTGTCCCCATGCTCCCCTTTTTAATCTAGAATGAATTCACCAAAAGTCAAAAGTCCAAAGCCCCATGTCTAGGATTCAGAACTGTACCTACCTGATTCTTATCTACCTCAGAGGCAGAGACCAACCACTGATTAAAAAAAATGCACGACAAAATTTGTCTTTGGAGAATACACAATGTAACAGCAAGATGTACAGATCTGAGCTTCCAGCTTTTGAATAGAGGGTACTTTCTGTGTCATGGGTATAACCCAGGCCAAAATTATTGATCAATATTATAATTATGATAAAATTGATCCTTTAAGTGAATCATATCAAAGAAGGCCTCTGATTGATATAGGATTTTTGTACTACTAAAGAAGAAAAAAATATGTATCTGTTTATGAGAGACAGAGATAGAGGAAAAGAGGGGTGAGACAGATAGAGCAAGAGAGAGAGAAATAGAGAGAGAGAGAGAGAGAGTGTTGTTATGTTGCCCAGGCAGGTCTCAAACTCCTAGGATCTCTCACTTCAGCCTTCTCAATAACTGGGACTATAGACATGTCCTACCACACCTGGTTCAATTTTTCTTTCAATAAATACTTAATGGTTTATCAGAAATCTCCTGAGAAGATAATGATTATTAAACATTATCATCCCTTTCCAATAGTTTTCAAGATACTGAGCAGGCAGAAGAGAAATGAAAGTCATTGCTGAATCTTGAATATTGTTCCTATGATCTCTTTGGTGCTAAATGATAAGACATAGGAAAGAAGGTTATTTAAAAGTCTGACTAGTTTCCATAATTCTCCATTTGTCCCCTCATCAAATATTCTCCTTCTCCCACTCTGTGTCTAAACTTTACTTCAGATGCAAGTGGTTTTCAATACAAAAACTCATAGACCTCTCCATTGCAAAAAAAAAAAAAAAAGTTTTTTTAAACTAAAACTGGCAATCTGAACAGCCAAAACCCTCTTGGAAAAAAGAAAGTTAGAAGATCCACACTTTCTGATTTCTAAACTTAGCATAAAGCCACAGTAATCAAAGCAGCAATGTGCAGTTATGAGCTGAAAAATGACATTTTGGTCAGCTACAAACTGCATACAATGGTGGTCCTATTAGATTAAAATATCATAGTTTTACTCTACCTTATCTATGCTTATATATGCTTAAAAACACAAGTGTCATTTGTTGCAG
>NW_006947293.1:0-457 GCF_000164805.1 Carlito syrichta | reverse complement strand
CCCAGGTGGGTCTCAAACCCACGGGCTCAGGCCATTCCACTCACCTCAGCCTCCCAAAGGCATGGAATTACAGGCTGAGCCTGGCTTGGAATACTTTCAATAAGATTGGTATTAACTTCTCCTTGTATGTTTTGCAGAATTTCACTGGAAAGCCATCTATTCAAGGACTTTTTTAAAAAGTAGTTTTCTTATGATGGAATCAATTTCCCTTGTTGTTATTGGTCTATTTAGCATCTAAATTTCTTCTCATTTCAAGCTTGGGAGGTTGTGTGATGTCTGGAAGTCCTCTATTTCATTTAGGGTTTTGAGGGTTTTTTTCATACTGATGTGAATAATAATCTCTAATAATATTTTGTATTTCTTTTGGGTCAGTTATGACTTGATCTTTTGCATTTCTGATTGTGTTTCTTTGGGTTTTTCCCTCTCCTTTTCTTGATCAGTCTGGATAGGGGTTCAA
>NW_006947292.1:0-775 GCF_000164805.1 Carlito syrichta | reverse complement strand
CCATATAGAGTAAATTTTTGTGTATGTGGGGTAGATAGGGGTCTTGTTTGAGTCTTCTGCATGTGGTCAGCCAGTTTTCCAGCACCATTTACTGAATAGGTTCTCCTCTCCCCTGTGGTAGGTGCTGCAGGCTTTGCGGAAGATGAGTTGGTTGACAAATTGAGGTTTTGCTTCTATAATCTCAGTTCTATTCCATCGGTCTATATGCCTGTTCCTGTACCAATACCAAGCTGTTTTGATTATTGCAGCATTATAGTAAAGTTTGAAGTCTGGTAAAGTGACACCACTTCCTTTTTTAAAATTTATTTATTTTTTAGTGAATTTTGTTCTGGCTATTGTTTGTGGTTTGTGTTTCCTTATGAATTCCTGTATTGTTTTTTCTAGGTTTGAGAAGATTGTTGCTGGTAATTTGATGGGTATTGCATTAAATCTGTAGATTGCCTTAGGTAGGATGGATATCTTCACAATGTTGATTCTTCCCATCCATGATCATGGGATCTTCTGAAATTTGCTTATGCTTGATTTATGGCCCAGCAGTGTTGTTTCACTTCTGATCATGGCCAAATGGCTCACAACCCACAAGTCGTCGAGGCTATTTTAACTTTCACTCAAGGCATGGGTGGAGTAAGAACAGACTTGCTATCCCATGGTAGACAGTGGGAATCCACAAGACTTGTTAGCCTCAGAGTTTTAACTAGTTTGGGGCAAATGGTGCTGTGCTTCAGGAAACCGAAAGAAGCAGGGCATCTTCATTTCAAATAGTTACATGAAAGTT
>NW_006947291.1:0-726 GCF_000164805.1 Carlito syrichta | reverse complement strand
GTGATCTAAACTAACAGGTTACAATGATAAAATCATAAGTCAAAATAAGCGAAAGAGAGAAGTGCAAGAGGGAAAACAGATATACATACCAACTATCAGGTGAGAGAGAGACACAGGGCTGGGAAGAAGTGAAAAAAAGACAGGTAAGAAAGATTCCCTAAAGAATACTGATAGCTAAACAGAGACAGGCCAAAAAAATCAAGAAACAGTATAAGTCAGAAGGTAAACACCAAACGTAATCTAGACCAACAGTTTCAATGATAAAATCATAAGTCAAAATAAGCGATCAGACTAGAGTCACTTCTGTGATCTCCGATTCCAGCCTCTCCCTTTTGTTTTTTGTTGTAGCATAGGGGTGGGGCTTTGTCTCCTGTTTCACACTGTTGCCTTAGGAGCTGAGGTAAAGTTTGTTGCTAGGTGGGCGGGGCAATGGAAGTCTCTGCCTGGAGAATGGCGAGGCAGTTTAAGCAGATCTGTTTTTCTCCGCTTGTCTGGGTCCTCTGGCCTGGGGTCTCACGCTCAGTGCCTCAGCCAGGGTGGACCCAATGTTCCAGAGCTCCAAAGTTCCAAAGGGCAGGCAGGGAGCGGCGAGAGTGGCACTGGGCCCCCTACAGAGTACTTCAGCCAGTAATGGAACTGGTGTCTCTGAGGGGCGGGTGCTCAGAGCCTCCCTGTGCGACCGGCGGTGCCGGGTGCCAGGCCGGGGAGAGAGCTGGGGGGAGCAGG
>NW_006947290.1:0-740 GCF_000164805.1 Carlito syrichta | reverse complement strand
ACTGGTGAAATTATGCTGGGTCACTCCTCCGCACCTGTCCCAAAGTTTGTAAATAATGTAAAGATCTATTACGGATATTTGTTGACATTATTAGTATGATCCTTAGATGTGCTAATAATTTTTAGCTATACACCCTGAAACAATGAAGAGAATACAGAGACCACTTCATTATTAGCCTCATGTGTCACCCTTGTTGTGACGCTCTTGTGCAGCTGGGTTATAGAGCCTCAATGTTCCCCAGAGTCCACCTCCTCATTATATCTTCTTTCACTTAGGATTGTCTATGCTGAACATAGACAGTCAAGTCACACAAGGACTATAAACACAAGGCATAGAATAGGATGCCTAGAAGGAAAATTTATGATATGTAGTAGCTGTATTTATTTATTTATTATGTATATGATGTAGTGTACAATTCAGAATTAGGAATACAAGTGTTCATTGTACAGGTCAAGTTTTGGCCTCTTTTTGGTCCCCACTTTGCCTGGTTGGAGATCAGGTACACTTATTGATCTTATGTGTCCCCCTTACCCTGCCAGTTTTTGGCTGCTGCCAGTGCCTTTCTTATAGTATTAAGTTAAATGTTCAGTGTCTGTCTATGAGTGAGAACATGTAGTACTCAGTTCCTAGTTTCTGTGATACATAGATGAGTATTATAGTCTCTAAATCCATCCACGTTGTTGCAAAATCCATAATTCTTCTTTATGGCTGCATAATATTCCAGAAGAATGTGGCATATG
>NW_006947289.1:2037-3528 GCF_000164805.1 Carlito syrichta | reverse complement strand
CACTCAGGCTGTGGCTCATGAGAAAAATACTGGCTACACAAAGGAGGAAGCACACGGGAAGAATCCACCATCTACTCCAACCAGAACACATGAAGAGAAGGTTGGAACAACTGTTCTATATCAATAGGAAGACAGACTTCCTAGAAAATGACAAGACAAGGGGTGAGACCGAGGATGCACACAGTATCCTGGCATGTGAAACCCAGAGGCAGAGGCAGGAGGAAGGCCAAGAACAATGCCATCTGGGATCAAGAGTTTCTGCGCGTTGTGTTGGCTTAGCATACCAGGGGAAGGCAGTGAAGGCAGAAGTAGAGGAAAGTGCACTAGATGATATTGACTAGTACCTGAGGACTGAGGGAGACCCTGAGTGCTCCCACCTTCCCTCCACCAGTGGAGAACCATCCCTTTCAGTTTGCTTTCCAGGACAGTGGAAGCATTGAGACTGAGGAGCTCTTTCTTTTGTTTTATCTTTTGTTTTTCTTTTCAATAAGGAATAGAAAAATTACAGCATGAGGCGACTCCAAAAGCACAACACAGTAGGACAACGTGAATCCTGTTCTCAAGTCAGAGAAAGAGCGTACTTCTGGGTGTGATCCCAATGGAAATAGACATGAGTTCCTGGAACTTATCTGCATACTCAGAATTTAAATCTTAACTTCAATGAGAAAGAACAGGAACTCAAAAAAAAAAAAAAAAAAAACTAAGACCAAAAAAACAAGAATATGAAAGGAGGAGATTAAAAAAGAGATGCAAAAAGATTAAAAACATAACAGGATTTAAACCCATGTTGTAGAGCGTGGACTACAGGAAATATAACCATTAATGTGGCATATATCTATTTGAGATTCTCTTTTTTTTTTTGAGTTGGAGTCTCACTCTGTCACCCTGACTGGAGTGCAGTAGCCACTCCCAGCCACACAGTCTCAACCTGCTGGGCTCTGGCGATCCTTCCACCTCAGCCTTCCGAGTAGCCAGAATTACAGGCGCGCACTACCATGCCTGATTGATTTTTTTTATTTATTGTAAAGATGAGGTCTCGCCACCCAGGTGGGTCTCGAACCCACAGGCTCAGGCAATCCACTCACCTCAGCCTCCCAAAGACGCAGGATTACAGGCTGAGCCACTGAGCCCAGCGAGATTCTCTTTTTTAACAGAGAGGAAAAGGGCAAAGAAGTGAAAATGATAAAGGGACATGAGAAATTAGGAAAGATAACAGTCTAAAATGCAAAAATTAACTGGCCGTCTAGAAGAGATCTCCTGTCCCTCCAAAGAACAGAAGCAATTACTACATGATACCCTCTCTAAGTGAAATATTAATGGCAACAGTGATCTGGGTTTGCAGACTAAGAAATTCGCAGTGTTTCATGTAAAAGCCAAAAATGAAAGGCATGTTTACATGTTCTCTAGCAAGCGATGAAAAATTGTAAGGAAGAGGAAGAAAGCACACCCTGCAGTTTGCTGGATAACTCAGTTTATCTACACAAGAAAATA
>NW_006947289.1:0-627 GCF_000164805.1 Carlito syrichta | reverse complement strand
TTGAAAATCTAAATGAAACAAAAAATGAACACATTTAGAGATGAGCAACTAGCAGTTATTCCAGGAAGGCAAAGACGGTTTAATGCCAGAAAATCTGGTACTATAATTCTGTCAATAGATCAAAACAGAAAAATAATGTATCTATTTCAATAAATGGATTAAAAATGTACTGGATAAACAGAAATAAAAGAATATTTTCTTGATATAACAGACATATACATTAATATACTTAATGGTAAAGTCTCAAAGACATGTATAACAAAATCAGAGACACTGATATCATTCTAGCCAATTTGATTAGGCCAGAAAAAAAGTAGGAGTATATGCTGGAAAATACGGGGGGGGGGAAAGAATCATTTTTCATGGTTTGTTTGCCTACAGGAGAGAAAGCAATAAACTACATAACTAATACAACTATCTATATAGATCATAGGTGGTGAAATAAAATAAAGTTAAAAATGAATATTTTTCCTATATAAGAACAATGAAAAGATAGAAATAAAAAGTATTGCATTAAAAATAAAAACAAAAAATTTAGAATACCAAAGAATAATTTTTTTTTCGTTGGAGTTTCACTCTATCGCCCAGACTGGAGTGCAGTGGCACACTCACAGGCACCCCAGCGTC
>NW_006947288.1:0-9434 GCF_000164805.1 Carlito syrichta | reverse complement strand
GTTTTGATTATGTAGCCTTATAGTAAAGTTTGAAGTCTGGAAGCGTGATACCTCCAGCTTTGTTTGCTAAGGATTGTTTTGGCTGTTTGTGGTCATCTATGTTTCCATATAAATTTCTGTATTGTCATTTCCAGGTCTGAGAAGAATGATGTTGGCAACTTAATGAGTATCGCAATGAATCTATAGATTGCTTTTGGTAAGATGGACATTTTAACAATGTTAATTCTTCCTATCCATGAGCATGGAATATTTTTTTCCATTTTTTGGTATCTTTTTGGATTTTTTCAGAAGTGTTTTGTAGTTCTTATTCTAAAGGTCTTTCACTTCCCTGGTTAGGAAGAAACCAAGGAATTTCATTTATTTTGTGGCTATTGTGAATGGTATTGTGCTTTTAATTTTGGTCTCTGCCTGCTTGTTGTTGGTGTATAGGAATGCAACTATCTTTTGCACATTTATTTTGATGCTGAGACTTTGCTAATGTTATTTATCAGTGCAAACAGATTTTTGACAGATTCTCTTGGATGATCAAGGTATACAATACATATCATTAGCAGAGAGGAATAATTTGATTTCCTCTTTTCCTATTTGGATACCCCACTTTTTCTTCTCTTGTCTAATTGCCCTAGGTAGGACTTCCAACACAATTTTGAAAAGAGGGGTGAGAGTAAGCAGGTTTGTCATGTTCCAGTTTTCAGGGGAAATATTTCCTGTTTCTGTCCATTTAGCAATATGCTAGCTGTGGAATTCTTGTAAATGGCACTTACTATTTAGATGTATATTCCTTCTATTCTTTGGTGCTTGAGGGTTTTTATACAAAGTGATATTGGATTTTATCAAAAGGCTTTTTTGCATCTAATGCTATAATCATGTGGTTCTTGTTTTTACATCTATTTTTGTGTTTAATTACATTTATGGTCTTGGGAATTATGAACCAGCCCTGTATCCTGGGTATGAAGCCTACTTGGTCATGGTAGATGATTTTTGAGATGTGTTCTCGGATCCAATTTGCCAGAATCTTGTTGAGGATTTTTCACCTATGTACATAAGGGAAATTGGCCTGTAGTTTACTTTTTGTCTGATCTTTACCTGGTTGGGGTATCAGTGTGATGTTAGCTTCATAAAATGATTTGGGGAAAATTCCATCTTTCTCAATTGCCTGGAATACTTTCAGTGGGATTGGTATCAGCTCCTACTTCTATTTTTAGAATTATTCTGGAAAGTCATCTGGTCCAGGGTTTTTTATTTATAGGAAGTTTCCGTCTGACTTAGTAATTTCCTTTGTTGTTATTGGTCTATTTTGTGTCTCAATGTCTTCTTTTTTCAATCTGGGGAGGTTGTGTGATGTCAGAAAGTCCTCCATTTCATTTAGGTTATCAAGTTTGTTTTCAAATAGATGTACATAGTAATCTCTGATAATCTTTTTATTTCTTTGGGGTCAGTTGTGATTTGATATATTGTGTTTCTGATTGTGTTTATTTAGCCTTTTTCTCTTTCTTTTCTTTTTTTTGGTCATTCTGTCTGGAGATCTATTAATCTTGTTAATTCTTTCAATGAACCAGCTTTTTGTTTTGTTGATGTATGCAGTGATTTTTTTTTGTCTTCTTTTTTTTTTTTTTTGAGTTGGAGTCTCATTCTGTTGCCCAGACTGGAGTGCAGTGGCTGCTCCTGGCCACTTCAGCCTCGACCTACTGGACTCCAGTGATCCTTCCATCTCAGCCTTCCAAGTAGCTGGAACTACAGGCGCATGCTACCATGCCCGGCTGATTTTTCATTTATTGTAGAGATGAGGTCCCGCCAAGTTGCCCAGGCAGATCTCAAATCCAAGGGCTCAGGCAATCCACTCACCTCAGCCTCCCAAGGCGTGGGATTACAGGCTGAGCCACCGAGCCTGGCCGATTTTTTTATCTTCTTATGTCCTGTATTTGGGATCTTACTTTTTAATTTGGATTATTTTGGTAATATTGGGATTTTGGTCGTCTTCTCTTTCCAGCTCCCCTAGGTGATTTGTTAGGCTCTCAACTTGTAATCTTTCTATTTTCTTGATGTCTGCTTGTAGAGATATAAATCCCCCTCTTAGAAGTGTTTTCACGGTATCCCAGAGGTTTTGATAAAATATATCTCTATTTCATTTGTTTCCAGGAATCATTTAATTTCTGCTTTGATTTCAGTGTTTACCCAGTAGTTGTTCAGCATCATGTGGTTTACTGTCCATGTATTTATGGGCTTTGGAAAAATTTTGTTGGTGTTGATATTTATTTTTATTCCACTGTGTTCTGAGAAGGTGCATGGCAATATTCCAACCTTTTGTAATTTTTTAATGCTTGATTTATGGCCAAGGACATGATTGATCTTGGAGTATGTTCCATGTGGTGATAAGTAGAATTTTTAATCTGTGGTTGTTGGGTGGAATAATCTATGGGTATCTATTAAGTCCATTTGGCTGAGTGTCAAGTTTAGGTTCTGGATCTCCTTGTTGATTTTTTCTTGATGATCTATCTAGGGCTGTTAATGGGGTATTTAAGTCCCCTGCTATAATAGTGTTAGAGTCATTATCTTTTTTTAGCTTACTTAGTAGTTACTTTATAAATGCTGGTGCTCCTGTGTTGGGTGCATATATGTTTAGGATGGATACTTCTTGTTGATGAATTGAACCTTTTATCATTATGCAGTGTCCTTTTGCATCTTTTTAAGGTTTTGATAACTTAAAGGTTGTTTTCTCTGATATTAAAATCATGACTCCCGCCTTCTTTTGTGATCCCTTTGCCTGGAAACTTGTTTTCCTTTCTTTAAATTTGAGTCTGTGTGCATCCAATGTGGTTTGATGAGTTTCCTGGATGCAGCAAATAATTGAGTCATGATTTTTTATCCAATTTGCCATTCTGTGTCTTTTCCATGGTGCATTTAGTCCATTAACATACAAGCTGATTAATGAAAAGTGATTGTTTATCCCTGTCATGAGGTTATTTTAAAGTTTTTTCTTTGCTTGTACTGAGGTTAATGTATGTCTGTGTTTTCAAGTTTCTTGTTGATTATGTGCTCTGCTATTCTCTTGGGAGTGTGTGGTCTTTCTTTTTCTTTCTTTCTTCTGTGCTTGGTACCTTTTCAAGTGTCTCCGTAGAGCAGGTTTGGAAGCTGCATAGTCTTTTAGGGATTGGGTGTCTGGGAAGGATTTTAATTCTTCATCAATGATGAAGTTGAGCTTGACTGGATAGAAAATCCTTTTATCTTTGAGGACTTTGAATATTGGACTCCAGTACCTTCTTCCTTGTAGTGTTTTTGCTGATAGGTCTGCTGTTACTCTGATTGGTTTTCCCTGGTAGTTAGCCTGACCTTTCACTCTTGCTGCTTTTAGGATTTTTTCTTTTATGCCTACTTGTGGTATGTGAATTACTATGTGTCTAGGGCTTGGTCTTCTCATGTGATGTCTTTTAAGGGTTCTCTCTATCTCTTGTGCTTGACTGGTCACATCTTTGGTGAATGAGGAAAGTTTTCTTGAATTATCTTCTGGAATACTTGCTCCAATTTGTTCTCCAATTCCCTTTCTTCTTCTAGGATACCAATCAGGCATCCCAGATTTGGTCTCTTGATATAATTACACATCTCACATAGGCTTTATTCTTTCTTTCTGAGTCTTCTTTATATATACATATATATGTGTATATATATGCATATATACATATATATATATTTTTTTTTTTTTTAAGTTTGGGTTAATTCCACGTTCTCATCTTCAAGTTCTGAGATTCTTTCTTCAGCTTGATACATTCTGTTTACATGTTTATCATCTTGCTATTTATTTCCTGAATAAATTTTTTATTGTCAAAATCTCTTTTACAAGTTCTTGCCATGTTGCATTTTGCCTTTCTTGAGTCTTATTCAATCTTCCGATTCATTCCATAATCCATGTCATATTCTTGTGACAGTTGTTAGTGACTTCTATTTTATGAGCTCCAAGGTCTGAGTTTTCATGAGTTTTCTCTTTGTTACACTTGAAATTGCTTGTGGTTTTTACTCATTTGTGATAGATCCCTTGCTTTCTCTTTAGTTCTGTTATTAAGTGTCAGTGGGAGTGGTTTTTCCTTCTCATGGTTGCTCAGCCCTTTATTCTTCCCTGATATGGATTCTGGATTTGTTCTATTTTTAAATAAAACTGGAGCTGGGGAAGCTTTGCTGTCTCTTATAGTTTTTGAATTGAATAAGGTAGGGAATGGGGTGATGAGTTTCAGAAACTACTTGCAAATTACAATGTTCACTGATTTTGGCATGTGTTCCCCCCACTCCCCCCCCACCACTCTATATGACAATGCAAAGCAGAGACCAACACTAAAAACAATTGAACACACACAGACATACACACACCCCGAAACAAACTGAAATAACAACAAAGTGAAACAAAACAAACAGCAAACCAAGAAAACTGAACACACACACACACACACACACACACACACACACACACACACACACCAGTGACAAAGTGTGTGGAGAAGAAAAACAGAAAGTCCAGGGGGAAAAAAAAGGAATTCAGAGAGAACCCTCACACATATATTGACACACACTTTCTACTATTAAAAAAAATACAGAGCAAAAGAGCAAAAACAAACCACCAAAAACCACAAAAATGAAAAGTGAACACTCAATCAATCACATACACACATAAACAGAAAACAACAAGCAAAAGAAGAAAGAAACAGAAAAAGAAAAAGAAAAAGGTTGGGGGAATGCAGATCAAATCCTCATATACACATTGATGCACAAAGGAAAAATGTTTAAAAATAGATGAACTAACAAACATGTAAAAACAATTTCAAAAAATTGGAAAAAACTAAAATTTTAAAAAATCTGCCCTCTTGTGGAAGGTTCTGTAACTGTTTATCTAGTCTAGTCTGTCTTGCAAAGCTTCCACCTCTTTTGCTATAGGACTGTAGTTCTGTTTCATCATTGGATCTTTACCTGATTTGGGTATTATTGTGATGTTAGCTTCATAAAATGATTTGGGGAGAGTTCTTTTTTTCTTGATTGCCTGAAATACTTTCAGTAGGATTGATATTAGTTCCTCCTTGAAAGTTTTGTAGAATTTTACTGGAAGTCTATCTGGTCCAGGGCTGTTTTTGTAGTTCGTTTTCTAATGACAGAGTCAATTTCCTGGGTAGTTTATTGGTCTATTTTGAATCTAAATTTCTTGTTTCAACCTTGGAATGTTGTGTGATGCCAGAAAGTACTCCATTTCCTTTAAGTTATCAAGCTTGTTTCCACACATGTATGCATAGTCATCACTGATAATCTTATGTATCTCTTAAGGGTAAATTGTGACTTGATGTTTTGCATTTCTGATTGTGTTTATTTTGGGTTTTTCATCTCTTTTTCTTGGCTAGAGATCCATCAATCTTGCTTATTCTTTCAATGAACCAGTTTTTTGTTTCATTGATTTTTCCCATATTTTTGTTTTCTATGTCCCATAGTTTGGCTTTTATTTTCATGGTCTGAATTCTGCTGCTGAGGTCAGGGTTTGTGTGGTCTTGCCTTTTCTGTTGTCTTAGGTGATTTATTAGACTGTTAATTGTTCTGTATCTGTTTTCTTGATGTATGTTCATAGAGATATAAATTTCCTTCTTAGCAATGTTTTCTTGGTAAGGTTTTGGTAAGATGTTTCTTCATTTTCATTTGTTTCCAGGAATCTTTCTGTTTTGATTTCTTTGTTGACACAGGAATTGTTCAGCATCATGCAGCTTAGTGTCAATTTATTTGTGAGTTTGAAGAAATTTTGCTGGTGATGATATTTTCTTTGATTCTACTGTGATCTGAGAAGGTGCATGGCAGTATTTCAATTTTTTTGTAATTAGTTTATGCTTTATTTGAGACCAAGGATGTGGTTGATCTTGAAGTATGTTCCATGTGGTAATGAGCTGGATGTTTATTCTGTGGTTGTCGAGTGAAGTTTTCTGTAGGAATCTACTTAGTCCATTTGGTCAAGGTTTAAGTTGAAGTTCCTGATCTCTTTGTGGATATTTTCTCAGTGATTCCTCTGGGGTTGTTAGTGGAGTATTTAAGTCCCCAGCTATGACAGTGTTAGAGTGAATATGTTTTTATAGTTTACTTAGTAGCTGCTTTATAAAAGCTTGTGCTCTTGTGTGGGTGCATATGTTTAGAATGGATATTTTCTGTTGATGGATCAACCTCTTATCATTATGTAGTATCCTTCTGTATCTTTTTAAATTTTCGACAGCGTAAAGGCTATTTTTTTCTGATATTGTTTTTTGTTGTTGTTGTTTGTTTTTTTTTTTTTTTTTGAGTTGGAGTCTCACTCTGTCACTCAGACTGGAGTGCAGTGGCTGCTCCCAGCCACCACAGCCTTGACCTGCTGGGCTCCGGCGATCCTTCCACCTCAGCCTTCCGAGTAGCCGGAATTACAGGCATGGGATACCATGCCCGGCTGATTTTTTGATTTATTGTAGTGATGAGGTCTCCCTGCCCAGGCGGGTCTCGAACCTGCAGGCTCAGGCAATCCACTCACCTCAGTCTACCAAAGGCGCCGGATTACAGGCTGAGGAACCGTGCCCGGCTTTTTTGTGATATTAATATCATGACTCCTGCATCACTTGGGATCTGTTTGCCTGAAAACTTGCTTTCCATCCTCTAACTTTGATTCTGTTGGTTTCTTTTGTGGTGTGATGAGTTTCCTGGAGGCAGCAATTTATTGGATTGTGTGTTTGTATCCAGTTTGCCATTCTCTGTCTTCTCAGTGGTGTATTTAGTTCATTCACATTCAGGCTGATTATTGAAATGTGAGACTTTTTCTCTGTCACAATGCTTATATAAGGCTGTTTTGTTTTCATTCAGTTTTGTGTTTGTTTGTTTTTTTCATTTTTGTGGGAATGTTGTGGATTCTGCTGCTTCTGTGTTTGTTTTTAAATTTGTGACATATATGATTTTTTGTTTAATTTTTCCTCTGTGCACAGCACCTTTTTAAGTGTCTCTTGTAGAGTTGGTCTGGAAGCAGCATATTCGCTTAGGGATTTGGTGTCTGGGGAGAATTTTAATTCTCCCTTATTGAAGCTTCACTTGGATAGGTAGAAAATTATTGGTTAAAATGGTTTATATTTGAGAACATTAAAGATTTAAGTCTAATACCTTTTGGTCTATAATGTTTCTGCAGACAAGTCTGCAGCATTTCTGATTGGTCTCCTCTGGTATTTAGTCTGGCTTTTTTATCTTGCTGTCTTTAGGATTTTTTTCTTTTACACTTACTTTGTTTAGGCAAATTATTATGTGTCTAATGTTTGGTCTTCTCATAAGATATCTTGCAGGGATCCTCTGAATCTCTTGTGTTTATACAGTCATCTTACTGGCCAGATGTGGAAGTTTTCTTGAATTATCTCATCGAATGTTTGTTCCAGGGTGTTTTTCATTTTTCTTTCTCTTTCAGGTATTTTCATCAGAAGTAGACTTGGTTTCTTGATGAAAGCAGACATTACTTGGAGAGTTTTGCTTTCTTCTCAAGTTTAAAAAAATATTTTTAGTAGATTGGTTTAATTCCATATTTTGGTCTTCCAACTCTGAGATTGTTTCTACTGCATAGTCAGTTCTGCTTCTCATGCTTGTCAGTTTGTTATTTATTTCTTGGATGGTGTTATTTCTATTAATTCTAAGTAAAATTTATTGATTCTGTCTAGCTCTGTTGCAACTTCATTTAGTTTTAGCTCTTGCATTTCTTGATTTTTATTCATTATACCCTGTGATTCTCAGATCTCTATAAGTACCTTCTGGGTACTGTCATTCTCCGAGATAGCCATTTTGTGCCTCAGTAGTTGTTCTTTCTAGCACTGACTCTTTGCTGGGGCTCTGATGGTTATCAGTAGTTCTTCATTGGGTTTTCTTAATTTGTAGCAATTCTCATATCTTCCTCTTTAATGTCATTGCTCAGTGAAAAATGGAGAAGCAGTCACTTCTGATATTTGCTCTACATTTTGTCCTTCCTTGAGTTTGTGCTTCAGGTTTGTTTCATTATAAAGTAGGCAGGGAGTGGGGCATTGTGTTGTCTCTTTACACTTTTGAGCATTTACTAGAGGATGGGAGTGCTACAGGGATTCAGAACCTATTGGCAGGTCATAATGTTTGCTACCAGGTGAATGGGCCAGCTGGATCTCACTCTTTGTCTCTGTACAATATGACCTTACAGTGGGTATGCTTGCATTGTCCCTGAGTCCAAGACAGGGTATAAGAGGTAAAAGATAGGGAAGAAGGAGAGAAAAAAGGAAAGGCAGAGAAAGAGAAGGGGAACAAAGGATAATAGAAAAAGAAAGAAAAAACGCACAAAAAGATAAAGAACAAAAGAAGATAAATAAAAGAAGGAAAGAAAAGAGAAAAACAACCAGCAAACAAAGAAACCAAATAAGATAATCAAACAAACAAATCAATACCACCATCATCCGCCATGAAGAAAGTTGATAAAATGTTCTCAGTTTTCATTATGTCTCTTTGAGAGGGGGTTTCCCTTTTCTGATGGGTTCTGCAACTGCTGATTTGTTACTGCAGGTTTGCTCTTCACTGTTGGAACTTAAGATGTTAGAATATTTATCCTCCGTTACTTTCAATTGGTAGCTGGTACACACCCATGTGAGGCCAGGAGGCTGAAATAACTTGACACAGCATCTTTCAGGATTGCACCCCCTTACTTCCTCTCCCAACTTGGTCACAGCTCCCAGGACATCCAGTTCAAGATGGGGGAATAGGGCCTCCTGTCTCTGCCCTGCCTTCCCAATCTCTTTTGCTTGTTGTTAAGGGCAGTGGTGAATCAGTTAGGCACTCATCAGCCTCCTTCTCGGTCAGTTCTGCTGTCTGCATCTATCAGACAGCAGCTGGTTCAGGGTGGAGGGGGGTGGATTGTCTGGGGTTTTGTGTCTGTCATTATTTGCTGGGGTTTGTGCACTGGGAGAAATATTTTCTGAAGTCTTAAAGAGCAGCCCCAACACAACGCAGAGAACAGAACCTGGTCTCAAGATGTAATTATGCTGTTTTGCAGTGGCCATCCTGGAGCACTTCTTTGCCCAGGCATTAGAAAGCCTCCTCAGTTTTTCTGCCGGCTGCTATTCCTACCATGAATGGGGTCAATAGCTTCCTCCCCTGCAGTTACCTGTCTCCAGACCTCAGGACCCATTTCCAAGGTTATAGATACTAGTTTAGGCCATGGTGGCCTCTCCCTGCTGCTTCTTTGAGGATTCTGTCTCAGTCTTCCTCACTGCATTCCCTCCTCAGCTCTTGCTGCCAGTGTTAAGCACAGTACTGCGACGGTTGAGTCAACAATTTATCTAGCAGGTCTTCCCTGGGAAAGCTTCCAACTCGTCTGCTGCTAGGCCTCCCATTTCAATTGCATGCGACTGTGTTTGGTCCATTGTGGGGATGGTGCAGCTGTCTCTTCAGTATTGTGCACTTGG
>NW_006947287.1:0-2816 GCF_000164805.1 Carlito syrichta | reverse complement strand
GAAACCTAGTCCAAGACTAGAGTGGACAGAGCAGAGAGATTCTATGGGCTTAGGAAAAGGGTCAGGGATGAGGATAATGGCAGAAGTCAGTATGGGGTTAGTGCTAAAAGGATAGCATTTGGACAGAGTTGAAGTTGGCAGAAGCTGAGTCTGTGTTGACCATAAGAATTGTAGCCTGAGCCCGTGTGTTTGAGACCCGCCTAGGCAACTTGGCGAGACCTCATCTCTACAATAAAAAATTAGCTGGGTATGGTAGTGTGCGCCTGTAGTTCTGACTGCTTGGAAGGCGGAAGCAGAAGGATCGCCGGAGCCCAGCAGGTCAAGGCTGCGGTGGCCACAAGTGGCCACTGCACTCCAGTCTGGGTGACAGAGTAGACTCCAACTCAAAAAAAAAAAAAAAAAAGAATTGTAAAGAAAATCCCTATGGAGGATGGCTATATCTTGTGACCTAACACAAACATGTTTTAGAAAATAATCTTTAAGCCTGGGTGTGGTGGCTCATGTTTATAACCCCAGTATTTTGGGAGATGCGGTGAGAGGGTAGTGTGAGCTCAGTGGTTTGAGAC
Source organism: Carlito syrichta (assembly GCF_000164805.1). Taxonomy (NCBI): domain Eukaryota; kingdom Metazoa; phylum Chordata; class Mammalia; order Primates; family Tarsiidae; genus Carlito; species Carlito syrichta. Next base: position 2,250 of record NW_006947287.1, on the reverse strand, counting down.
TAGACTGGTCAAATTGTCGAGACCTCATCTCTACAATAAATCAAAAACTTAGATGGGCCTGGTGGTGCATGCCTGGGTTCCAGTTACTTGGAAAGCTGAGGAGGATGTATCACCTGAGGTCAGTGGGTCAAGGCTGCAGTGACCACAACAGGCCACTGCACTCCAGCCTTCCAGCCTGGGTAGCAGAGTGAGACTCTTATTTAAAAAAAAAAAAGATTTAGGACACATCTCCAGTAGGTTTGGGTTACCTTGTACATTGATGATTATAGCTGGTAAAGTGAATACAAACCATAGAAGACCCTACCAGGGGAGTGGTAAGTACTCACAGTAATCCCAGCTCAGATGATAAACCTAGTGTCTTGACAAGAGAGACCAGTCTTCAAAAAGACTCTAGATGAGGTTCAAAACCACAGGTTCATCTTCATGTTACTGGTTTTGCAGCAGCCTTCCTCACAAGGGAATTTCTTGGATCAGGTAATTTCAACTCCAACTGAAAAGGAAGGTAATTTTTGCTCATTATACACAAACTTAAATGATCCCAGGGTCTTTGTGACATCTCCATTTATTTGAACCAGTTCATCCCACATCTTTTTTTTCCTCAGAATTTACCTTTCAAATTGATTTGTCATTTTATATCCCTAATGGTTTCCCAGCAAAATTTAAACAATAGGAAAAACTACGCTTTAGCATACAGTCCATCTCTGCTTTCAGAGCACCCTATCCCTTCTATTATTCCAGATAGACTGTTTTGGTGTCTTGATGCTTGGAGCTCACCTAGGCTCCACTTTAAAATCTTGCTCATCTTTTTTTTAACCATAACTGTATTTTACTAATGAATAAATAATTACAACTCAGTATCTAAGCACTATTATTAAAATATATACAAAATGTGTTTTACAAAATAACACAAAAGACTGCTCAACTTTGAATGGAGTCAGTCAGGAAAGGTTTCACATAGGCAGATCATTGAAAGATAAGTAGACATACCTCAAAGCAGATAACCTGGAAATAAGCCTGTCTGGCTGGGGTTACAGCACAGAGGCAAAGCAAAGACCTAGAAGCAAGAAGGAAAAAGAAACACTCAGAGAAATGTAAGTAGCTAGGAAAAGCAAGGGTGTAGGACTCAAGGTAAAAAGTAGTAATATACATTTGAAAAGTTGTCTTGGCTGTTATGGATTATTCCTACTTAGAGAGCTACACACATAAGTACACAAAAGAAAAAAAGTACTCTAAAAACTATAAAAGACATTTTTTCCTCAAAGCAGAGTTTGAGATCACCACTAAAACATGTAATGGGCTGGCACAGTGGCTCACATCTACAATCCCTGCACTTTGGGAGGCCAAGGCAGGAGGATTGCTTGAGGTCAAAGCCAGTCTAGACAACATAGTGAGACTCTCACCTCTTCAAAAAAATTTAATTAGCCAAAAAATAGAAAATTTAGCTGGACATTGTGGCACATGAGTGTAGGTTGAGGCTACAGTGAGCAATGAGTGCACCACTTTTAAAGCTTTTTGCTCATTCTGATGACTCTAGCCTTCATTTATGAAGTCTCAAAACAATAGAAACTGGGGTTTCTTTGCATTGTGATAGTCCCATGCCTGATACTGATCCATGAACATAATACTCAATACACATTTGCTCAATTAATGAAAGCATTTGGCCTTCAAGCTTTCAGATTCTAGCTCTAATTGCCTTGGAGAGCAGTTACAGAGCACAGAAAAAAATAAAGCAAAAAGACAGTCAGTTCCCACACTTACTTTTCCTTCCAAACAACCTTCACCACTGTCAACATTCCACATGAATAGGGGCCATTTGTTAAAACTGAAGAAACAGGACACATCATTATTAACTAAAGTCCATAGTTTACATTATGCATGGTTTTCTATGTTGTATATTTTATGCTTATATTATATATGATATTATTTACCCTCTCGCCCCAAATGAAAGGACTGGTTTAAGGGGTTTTTTTTTAAAAATTTTTTACTTTAAATATGTGGGTGGTACAATTCAAGGTTAAGTATATTTATTCATTATGCTGGTACCCTTGTTGATGAGGTATGCCAGCCCTCCCCTGACAGTTTCCCACTACTGCCAAATGCTTCCTGTAGTATTACGATAGTTGTTCAAGGTCCACTTATGAGTGAGAACATGTGATACTTGGTTCTTTGTTTCTGTATTATAACCTCTAAATTCATACAAGTTGCTGTAAAGTTCATAACTTTGTCCTTATTTATCGCTATGTAATATCC
>NW_006947286.1:0-6955 GCF_000164805.1 Carlito syrichta | reverse complement strand
GATACCTGAAAGCAAACAGTTTATGATAGCTTTGAGTGCTGGAACATTTTGGTCTTCTTCTCAGGAACTGACTTTGCAGGCAACTTGGACAAAAATGTGCACAAGACCTAAGCAGTCCTGTTCATACATTGTTACTAGGTTAGAATGAATCTTCTCTCTGCCTTATCTTTCCCCTGAGTCAGTAGTAGAATCTAAAGGGCTGAAGCAGGCTAACCCCTCTACACTCTTGAGCCTGATCAGCCAGATCTCCTTTCTAGGATGTACCTTATCACAGAGGAGAAACTGCTAGGAGGAATAGCAAACACAAATAAGAAAAGGCAGAGGGGAGCAGAGTCAGGAAATCTCAAAAGAAAGGCACTCTGTTTCTGGATAAGTTATTTTTTTTTAAAATAGACTGGGGGGGTGGCTAATGTCTGTAATCCCAACTCTTTGGGAGTTTGAGGAAAGAGGATTGCTTGAGTCCAGCCGTTTGAGACCAGCCTGAACAGCATAATGAGACTCCATCTCAAAACAAAATAAAACAATTTCCTGGTATGGTGGTATGTACCTGTAGTCCCAGCTACTCGGAAGGCTTAGGCAGAAGGCTTGACTAAGAATGGTTTGAGCCTTTGATTAGCTTTCTAGCCACAGTGATTGAGTGAAACGTCACCTCAAAATAAGTAAACAAGTAAATAAGATATAAGCCTAAAAAAAACCCAGAAGAGTGAAAGAACATAATGGGTAATGTAAAAAACAAGATATTTTTAAAATCAAAGGAAGATAAATATGATGCTAGACAAAGGGTAAATGTAACATGCAAAATATCATATTTTAATATAATAGAAATCTATACGGCAATGAAAAAGAATGAAGATTGTCACTCACTGGAGCATAGATACACATTTACACCATTATGTCAAATGAAAAACAACCAGATACCAAACGTCATATATTGTGATTCCATTTATTTGCATTGGCAGAAAAGGCCAATGCACAGAGACTGGTGGTTGCTTGGGGCCAGAGGAAGGATGGAATAGGTAATGATTGACAGCTAACAGTTTCAGGGGTTTCTTTTGGTGATAATAAAAATGTAATCAAATCTACCAAAAGCCACTGAATTGTATGCTACATGTTAAGGGTGAGTTTTGTTATATAAATTATGTCTCAAAAAATAATTTTTAAAAAGTAATTACTGAATTTCCATGGTATTGATACAATTATTCATCTTCTCTTTCAGCCCCTCCATTCCTTTTCTGCCCTCTCACCACTGTACCCAACACTCTCTCCCTCACTTTATGCCTGGAGGCCACCCAAGAGGCACCTCAGGGTCCTTGGGCTTTGGAGTCCTGTGGCTTTGGGGATGACCCAGTGCACACATGAGCTCACCTCTCTCATCCCATGGAAATGGATGCTCCAAACTGAGTTTTCTGGTGCTCTTTAGTGGATGGTAAGAAGGCTATGCATGCTTGGTTCTTGGAAGGGGAAACAGTGATGGCCCCTCAACTAAATATTTAGGCCTTTCCAGAAGTCTGATCTTGTGTGCTGGTAACCTGCAGATGCTGTGTTCTGAAAGCCAGGTTGGCTGCTACAGGCACTTAAAAACACTGAGGACTTCAGGGACCCCAATAGCCTCACTTTGAGGCCTGGCCCCTTCATATGTGGTGATGACCCCAGCCCACTGCTGAACCTCACCATCAGAGTTTCACAGTGATACTGGCTTTGCATGTTGTAAATGTTAAGTAGTACTTCTTGTGAGCCTTGTCATCATTGTTGAGTAAATGGTGATTTTTATTCCAGCCCCTGTTGTAAGTAGGCCTCATTTTTTGGCTTTTTATCTGTTGAGAACCCAGGCTATCAGCTGCCCTGTGCCTACTGTAAGCCCTTGCCCTCCCATATGTTTTTTATTTATGTTTTCTGTCTATACTTATATATGGTTAAGGTAGACCAAATCTGTTGGAGATTTGTACTAATTCTTATTTTCTAAACTGTGTACCTGGTATGTCATGAGACATGAGGCCATCCTCCATGAGATTTTTTCCAATTCTTATGGTCATCCCAGACTCAGTTTCTGCCATCTTCATCTTTGCCCAAAGGCTATCCTTTCATCCCTAACCTCAGACTGTGTGCCTAACTCTTGCCGTTATCCCCATTCCTGATTCTTTTCATAAGCCCAAAAAATCTTACTCCTTTTGGCCATTCTAGACATGGACTAGCTTACTTCTTTTTCCTCCATTACTATCTCCTTTTCCCTCTTTGCCAATCAGACTTACGATATCTTCTTTGTGATGCAGCCTTTGATCCTCATATTTATCACAGATAAACCCTGCTTAACAGAGTCTCTAACTCAAAAGACATGTTTATCAGTCATATGCTGATCAATTCTATTACATTCTATTTTTAGCTTTATTAACTTTTGAAACATTTGCATAAATTTGTATTTGTCTATGTACATGTGAAAATGTAGTGATACCAACAATCTTAGAAGCACTTAATTATGTAGCCATACTATTGAGCAATTTCCATATCTTTTCCCCTCTCAACAAAACACTACACTTTCCCCAAAGGGGTGTATTTGGCAGCATTTTCATGCTCTTGTTGAGCCTGTCTCTTCATGGCCTCACATTCTGGCCTCTGCTCTTCTGTGATGAGTGTTGATATTACTGGTTCAAGATCATTGGGTTTTCTCCAGGGATTTGGTTGACTGCTGAAGTCTTGGAGTAGATTTTGGTTTTGAGGCCTGGGTGGTGACTGGAACTTGGTCTCAGCAGTGAAACAGGCTTATTGTGGAAAGAATGCCAGATGATGTTTTGTAGGGTGCAGGCCTAAGTGTAGCAATGTGAGTAATAAGATACTGGGCTGAAGTTGTCAACCTGAGTTTGTTTGCATTGGTGGAACTTGACTGAGTTAAACTGGATGAACCCATCAAAGATGTGTTGGTAGAAACTGGTTGGAATGGATTGACTGCAGTAGATTGAGTTGAGTTATAGGAACTAGGCATGGCAGAATAAGGCACAGCAGGACTATATGTGGCCAGAGACTGCAGCCGTCGAGGAGCACTTCGAACTTGAGGTGTATCCAGCATTGGAAAGGGTAAAGATACCAACTTGACCTTTCCAGTTGATGGAAGCTCATACTTGGAGGTAAATGGACACTCTTTTGTAGCACTGCCATTGGGTTTCTGGGCTTTGGCCTGCATTTGCTCAGGACCTTTATCTTCATGTGGGGTATTCAGCCATGGTTTGAGAGCTGGGGCTGGCTTGGGGTTCTTTGTTGTTGCTTGAGTTTCCCAGGGTCCCAAAGGAAGAGATTCCAGTTATCTTCTCACTCTTCTTCCCCAGTGGATAGAAAACCTGCACAGGATCTAGCATATGCCTGCCTAGGCCTGTTCTAGACTTTGTAAAGGTTTTTGGACTAAACACAGGTAGATTATTCTTCTGCTTCATCTTGGGAGTGGTTGACTCTTCTGCCTTGACTATGTTCCCTAACTGCTTACTCTCTTCAGATTCCTTGGGCTTGTTTCTTCTGGTTCTTTTTGGTGTTTTTATGTCCTTGGCCCTTAGTTTTGCTAATTCTGCTGAATGCACCTTTTTGTGGTCTGCTGTCAGGATACTTGGCCACACCTGTAGGAGGCCTGTCACTTGCTCTAGCAGTACAAAAAAACATTTCTTCCTCTATCAGACACTCTGGGTTCTTTGAGAAGATTTTGACCTCTGGTGCCTCTTTTGACAGGCTTGGAAGTTTTGTGCTTGTTCTTCCTGATTTGATCACAGGTACCCTTTATGACACTTGACTTTTCCTGCACCTGAATCATCTTCATGCTCTGATATTTTCATCTTTGATTCCTGTGGGGCCTTTGGGTTGGTCAAGATCTTTTAAGTAATCAAAGAGCTGTGGAAAGTGAATTTCCTCTTCTAGTGTGGTGACATCTGCAAGTCTGCCGCTAGACTCAATCTCATATTCAAGTGTCTCTTGGTCCACAAGACTCAGGTTGTTTTCTCCTAGATTGGCATTTTCAGAACTAAGCATTTTCAGAACTAAGTCTAAGAGATGAATGCAGACCAGAAGCTGTTGAATATCAGGAATTTCTAAAATGAGTAGTGGAAGATCTTAGTATTCTATTGGGATCTTGTAGACATCCAGAGGATTGGAAAGCTTCATTTGATCTCACCCATATTGTAATTATCTGAATGTTCCTGGGTTGGAGCTATGTGTCAAGAGATTAGAAGGACTCTGGATAAGAGCTATCACTGAAAATTCTCCAAGCTCAGGTGATAAGATACTATCAGGAATTTGGATATCATTGGTTCTACAGGAATTGGGAGATTCTGGATTTTGTAACTGACCAATTTTCTGACTTTAAGGTTGCAATTCAAAGGAAGTCTCAATCTCCTAGGATGTTTCCATTACTACAAAGAAATAAAAAAACAAGTCAGTACCTGGTAAGTGAGATGTTCCTCCTACACATCAATGCAGGAATATGGTAGCTTCCAATGGTGGGAAAGCATTTGTGACTAACTTGTGTTATGGAGCATGGTCAAGTCCCTGTATTAGGAGATAGGCAGACTGTTCTCTTTCTAACTATTTAACATTTGGTGTCATTGGCTGTTAATTTTCCTTGTATTTCCAATGTTGTTCTAAGTCAAATTAAAAGTGAAAACAATGCTAAACTATTAAAGTGTTTTTTAAAGCCTGACACTCATATATAGTGTCCTTTTTATTCTCTCTACTCTTCTGAGAGAATATGAAGACCTCACAGCATGGACTAGGACAGAGAGTTGAGTTCTACCTTATGAAATCTATTAGCAAGAACACATTCTAAGCCTGCTAGGTTTGTACAGGATTTCTGAACACATGGTCTTAAATCCTGATGTAAGTTGAAAAACTTTAAAGTGACACTACCACAAGAAAAATTCTGAAAATTTTTTCCAAAGACACTAAAGCAGTAAATTAGGAAAGGCAGTTGATGAGAGTGTGGTGGTACAGGGAAACTGATCAGCAAAGGCAACAAAATGCATGGTATTCCTTGGTGTGCTTTTCAGATTCTCTTACATGTAGGACAGATGGCCATTATAATGTCTCACCTCCCACTTCTTTATGTATTCTTGTATTGAGAGCACAGAGCAAGGGTAGTGTTGAAATTTGGGACTAAATTCTACCTCTCTGTGGCCTCACCACTTGTCAACTTCAGCTTTAACCCTGTCTGTGTGGTGAGTGGACTCCTGCCTTTTTACTTAATCACCTTGCAAGTATGTTTCTATGATGGGTTGAGTAGGCACACTTTAGTAGATTCCAGAGTGGAGGCTGGTGGTAGGATATTTGTGTGCTGAATGTTCTTTTGCACCACTGCCATTTCTGGTTGAGGAGCAGAGGTGCTATAATCTGGGTATGACACAGAGCCATAGGATTGTAGGTTGTGGGTAAGTTGTCCAGACAGTAGTGGCCCCATTGTGCCTTGATTGGAGTAATAGATCTGGCCTTCTTCCTGGTAGGGAAGGCACAGGGTATGTCCCTGATGTGGAATTTGAAATGGCATCCCTTGAACAAGGCTGGCAGCCTGGATGGATACAGTGGTACCATGGCTTTGGCATATGAAGTTTTATCATTCTGGGATGTCATAGACATGGAAGGACCAGCTATGTCCTGCTCATTGACAGTCATGGTGAAGTCACTGAGTGAAGGTAACTTGTATTCAGTGCTTCTTGTGATATCCACTCAAAACTACTTGGATAAGAGGCAGCTGATGTGGATGTCCGGTCCTGGGCAGCAACCCCAGTCAGCATAGTTGTGCTAGAATGTCAGTAAAGATAGGCACTACCCATGTGTGACTGGTGAGTGGTGCTGGTGACTGTTGGCAACCTTACTGAGGTGATGGCTAGAGTGAGACTCTGGAGAAGTTGTTGACACTTCCTTTTAGGGGACCAGATTCCTTGGGAGGAAGAGATAGCTGTATATCATTTGCAATTCCAAGAGATGTTAGATTTTGGAATTTTTCTAGAGGGAACACAAGGTCATGAAAAAACCAATGAGAGTAATAAGCTCCTCTTATTTTTTAGAACAGCATTATCTTAAAATTCTTGCAATTAGTAAGCCTCTAATACCAGTATTCATTAAGATACTTGAAACCAGACAGCTTATGGTGGCTGAAAGTGCTGAAATAGTTTGGTCTCTCTGAGGAACTGATTTTGCATGCCACTTTTACAGAACACAGATGTACTCAAGACCTATGTGTTCTTGTTGATACATTGTTCCTAGACTAGAAGCCTCCTTTTCTTTACCTTATCTTTACCCTTCTCTTTATCTTATCTTTACCCCAAGTCTGCACTAGTATTCAATTGTTAACTATTCCTAGCATTGAAGTCTTTTAGAAGTAGGTTTTGAGAGAAATTCTGTTTTTAACATTTCATTTTATATGTGAGAAAATGGAGGCTCAGAAAGGTCAAATTTACCTTGGCACATTTAATGTATCATTATCAAGTTGCAAAACCTGCCTTTCTTCCAGCATTCTGTTCTCAGTAAAGATCAGCAACTGGGAGTTATAGATCTTTCAATATTGACTTTTTTTGTTTTATTAGACAATAGTAGCAGATATTACTGTCATTATCTTAGGTGTTTCATTTTGCTGAAATGCTTTTTCCTAGAGTTTGCTTTTAACCCAGGCTACTTAGTGAGTCTAACAGGTCATTGTTTATTAAAATCAAGACTGGATTGTAATTTGAGGTCAATATAACTGCCTGAAAGTTAGCTCTCAAGAAAAACTTTTTGAGAGAAAAACAAATTATTAAACTCTGGTCTTCAGGTTACTAATTTATGAAGTGGTTCTCATAATAATAACAGTCATCATTCATAGATGAATAAAAATGATACATTACATATGATTTATATAAAGGAAGACTAACTTCTGGAAAGACAAAAAAGAAAACTATGAAAGTTGTATATAGTATTACAGAACTATAAAGAATATGTGAGCCGGGAACTA
>NW_006947285.1:0-520 GCF_000164805.1 Carlito syrichta | reverse complement strand
AAAGAAAAAGGAAAGTTGCCAGAGATAAACTTACTAGGAGTCCCAGGCAGGCCAGCAGCCACCTGATAAAAGCAACAGAAATTCAAAAACTGATGCCAGATTGTTATTATGTGTAGAGGGACTTAATCTAAATATACTTCTACTACTGAAGGCATTACACTTTTTTCACATGGAATAGTTATTTTTTCTAAGAAATTCTCAAAATATTAAGACTTAAAAATGTGTGACAAATGTGCTAAGTTTTATAAAATGTGCTAAAATGTAATTAATCTCACAAGGGGCATATCTGAAAATCAATGTCTTTCTTGAATGTCATGATGAATAAACAACCACTTATAGTACCAAATGGAAAATATTACTTACAAATTCATAAAAAGAAAATAATAAGAAATAACGTATGCTTCAACCAGGTAGCAACAATATTATTATAAAACTATAAAGTATTACACAGCAATATTAAGGAAGAAAGTCTTAAACAACTGTAGAAACCATACTATGTTCATGAATTGTAGAATATAAT
>NW_006947284.1:0-782 GCF_000164805.1 Carlito syrichta | reverse complement strand
TCCAGTAACCAGTGGGTCTTGAGGTTTTTTAAAGATGAGTTGGTGGTAAATTTGAGGATTTCATTCTCTGTCCTGATCCATTGGCTTATGAATCTATTCTCCTACCCAATACCAGGCTGTGTTAATTATTAAGCATATAGTAAAGTTTCAAGTCTGGAACTGCTATAGCTCCTGCTTTGTTTCTTTTGATAAAATTCTTTTGGCTATTCATGATTGTTTATGTTTTCATATGAATACTTTATTGCAATTTCCATGTCTGAGAAGAATGATGTCAGCTTAATGGATATTTCATTAAATCTGTAGATTGACTAAAAGGCTTACTTTTACATTAAACGAGGTAAATAAAGTCAAGGGAACCAAGCATGTCAAATTGTCATTTATGACATCTGCCTCAGAACTTTGACATTATAATGGAAGGGACCATGACTACTGAGCAATTGTTAGGCTTCAGGCGCTCGTGTACAGTTCTCTGCCAAATGCGGTAGACATGGTGGATTTCATTCTCAAGCAGTGAAGAGAACCATGTGTTCACATGTATCCCAAAATTTCTCCAAGGATAAGTGACCATTCAAGAATCCTCTAAACTTGGTAGTCATTTTTTTTTAAGCAGTGTTTATTGAGAGGACCGAGAAACTCCCAAACTGGGAGGGGACATGAGGGGGTTGCCCAAGAGGTAGTCTTTTATTATTATGGCTACGGAGTCCTGTTGAGGCTTGGTTATAGCACAACCAAGTAATATTTTAGCCCATTCTTTAGTTTAGAAATTTTTCAGTATTGTGTAA
>NW_006947283.1:0-734 GCF_000164805.1 Carlito syrichta | reverse complement strand
CCCACATCTTTGTTTGGAAAGATATTATTTTATTTCCTCAGAGTCTCTTATGTGGTTTAGAGACAGCAATTTCACTGCTTTAAGGATGACTTTGTACTATGTAGAGACAAATTAGATACTCATTTGTTTAAAGGTAAATAGTCTTCAGAAGAACCCCAAAATTATTACTTAACTAGGCCACATGCATGAGTTTAGAATATGAGATTTTTCAAATGAATGATCTAACTGCTGCTTCAATGTTTATCATTTGTACACCTAACCCTTAACTGCACTCCACAATTTTATATATATATATGTGTGTGTGTGTATATACATACATAATATTATATATAATACATAGTTTTTAAAAAATTAGGAAAAGAAAATGAACAGAAACTTCTCAAAGATGACATCCCAGTAGCCAACAAACACATGTTTAAAAATCTCAGCTTCACTAGTCATCAGAGAAATGCAAATTAGAACTACAATGAGATATTTCCTCACACCAGTCAGGATTGCTATTATTACAAAATCAGAAATTTACAGATGTTGGCAAGACTGCAGAATAAAGGGGAACACTTACACACAAGAAGAAGCTAATTAAACCTCTGTGGAAAATAGCGTTGCATTTTCTCAAAGAACTAAAAATTGACTTACCGTGCAATCCAGCAATCCCACTTCTGGGACTAGACCCAGAAGAACATAAATTGCTCTACCAAAAAGACACCTGCACACATATGTTCATTGCAGCACTG
>NW_006947282.1:0-604 GCF_000164805.1 Carlito syrichta | reverse complement strand
TCAGTGGGCAACCTACGTGAACAGACATCTCTTAAAAATAAGATATACAAATGGCCAAAAATATATGTAAAAAGTGATCAACATCATTCATTCACCATAAAAATGTAAATTAAAACTACAATAAGATATTACCATGCACCAATCACATTGGCCATTATTTTAAAAAATAGCAATAGATGTGTGTGGGAGTGTAAATTAATACAACCAAAAAAGGAAATCAGTGTGGAGATTTCCAAAAAAACAAAAAGTAGATCTACCATTTGATCCAGTAATTCCAATACTGGAATTACTACCCAAAGGAATAGAGGTTGTTCCTCAAAAATAAAAATAAAAAAGACAACTTCACTTGCATGCTTATTGCACAGTTTAAAATTGTAAAGATGTTGAATCAACCTAAATGTCTATCAAATTATCAGTGAATAATAGAATTGTGACACACACACACACACACACACACACCATGGAACACTATTAAACTATCAAAAGAATTAGATAATAACTTTTGTAGCTACTTGAATGGAATTGAAAAACATCATCTTAGGTGAGCTAACACAGGAACAGAATACCAAACACTGCATATTCTCACTCAACTAAAAGTCTGCAG
>NW_006947281.1:0-2996 GCF_000164805.1 Carlito syrichta | reverse complement strand
CAGAAAGAAAGAGTCAAATAAAGCAAAATGTTTGCAATCAATAATGCTAGATGAATGGTATGTGGGAGTTCCTTGTATTATTTTTGCAACTTCCGTATAGGTTGGAAATTATGTCAAGTAAAAGTCTCAAAAGTTGCACTTAAAGCAGGAAATTTGGTGGCTTAGTTCATTATTTTAGCCAGCCATAAGTGTCAGAAAAGTCACCCCACCAAGTAGAACCATAAATCTCGGGAACTGTTTACACCCATGTAGGGGGAAAGAGGAGATCCTAGCATTTACACCATGAGGAGTGAAACCCATGGAAAACTGCAATGAGTTAACCCACTGCTTCTCAACCAGGGATTATTTTGTCCTTCCAGGGTGCAATTGACAATATTTGGTGACTTTTTTTGTTGATACACTTGGGGACAGCAGTGATGCTACTGGCATCTAGTGGGTGGGGTCCAGGGATGATGCTCAATATCCTACAATGTGCAAGACAGTACCCCCAGCAAAGAGCTGTCCTGTCCAAGATGTCAGTTATGCCAAAAATGAGAAACTCTGAGATAAACCATTGATTTTCAACAACTACATGGTTACAAGGTTGAACTTTAAAGAAAGTTGCCTTCATTAATTAGAACAGTTTAATAAACTCCTAGAATATATGACAAATTCATAATTCCTGTCATTCTTTTTGGATAGTGGGAACAAATATCAATCAAAAGGCAAGACAACATTTTAAATTTAAGAACAAAATAATTTATCAAGCAGTCATTGAAAGTATACACAGAGAATAAAAGGCATATATCTCTCCCAAATGTATGAATATAATACAGATACAGCCATTTTATTAAGAAAAAAGTAACAAGCCAGAAGGTGCAAGTCAGCATTTTTGTTTTCTGACACTTTGATTTTAAAATCTAAGATTAACATATTTTTAAGCCTTCTAAATAGCCTTCTTATTTCTGTGTTGCTATTTGGAGTGACCTGAATGCATCTATGTTATAGATGATTACAAGCTCTCTAAATGTAGTTCCTTTAAGTACATTGAATTTTTAAAAACTTGCTTTTCCCATTATTTCTTAGAAATTACAAATCTAACTCAAATTGGTAATAGCAATATAAAGGAAGTGTATCTAAATATCAATAACGTGTTTTAAGTTTAGCTCAATTTTGGCCATGTACTAAAATACCCTCATTGAGGCATGTGATAACACCCTCTGTGCAGCTGATGCCAGGAAGCCACTTCTGAAATGAGTTCAGACATAATTGCAGCTTTTGACATTCTCAATGTTAGGATCCTTCTAAATCATCTTGAAAAATATGTTGGTCTTGCTGGTTCAGTTATTCGGTTGCTTAAATCTTATTATCCATAACAGTTTGTTAATATAATTTCTTTCCATCCCCCCTCTTACATTGTCATCTGGAGTCATCTGTTATGTTGTCATCAGGAATCCCAAAGGGAACTAGTCTTGCTTACTTCCATCCTTCTCTTTATCTAACTGCTGCCTTTAAGAATTACCACACCATCACTTTAGAAACCTGGATTCTCAATTGGGCTGCTTATTTTTCTAATCCCAGCACTCACCCACTTGATTGGTACACTCATCCATTATTTAGAGAAAACTAACTCTGGGTTTTGTTGTCTTGAAAGTTTTTGATGTTAAAACCCAGCATCGCTTGGCTTATTCTTGCTCCATTACTGCCTAAACAATTCATGAGATTATTGCTATTTTTCATGAAGATTTCAGATTTATTGATCAATTTAAGATGATTATGTAAAGTTTTTCTACCACAAGTATAATTACCAATTATTGGAATAAGAATATGTGCCCTGCACACATCACCAGTGCTGACACAGTCCTGTGGGCATTACTCTTCTTTCTGCCTCTCTAGTTATGAACATCCAGAAGCAATGCAGAGCCTGCCTTTCTCACACTAAGACAAAAGGTAAGTAGGGTAGGCGAGAAGAAAAGAAATATTCGCACCCACTATATATCAGATAATGTTCTAGGTGTTTTTAATATACTGCTATATTTTCTTCTGGTTTAAAAAGGTATCTGGCAAGCAGCCCAAAAGCAGCCTGTATCAATCCATCTTTAACCCTATTTTGAGAAGAATGTATTCCCATAAACAAGTACATGAGGCATTCCCAAAAAATATTTGTTAAATAAATGATATATACCTATGAAGTTACTTACAAAGTGATTTTACAAACACTACTTCTGAAAATTAGGATCAATTCTGAGCTCAATGGCAGAATCTGGGCAAAATTTTTTCACAAAATGTGAGGCAAATGGAGACCTACTTTAAAAATCAACAAATAATCAACACCTCCTTATCCAGGCTTTGCCTTTAACACACTCAGGCTGTGGCTCATGAGAAAAATACTGGCTGCACAAAGGAGGAAGCACACAGGAAGAATCCACCATCTACTCCAACCAGAACACATGAAGAGAAGGTTGGAACAACTGTTCTATATCAATAGGAAGACAGACTTCCTAGAAAATGACAAGACAAGGGGTGAGACCGAGGATGCACACAATATCCTGGCATGTGAAACCCAGAGGCAGAAGCAGGAGGAAGGCCAAGAACAATGCCATCTGGGATCAAGAGTTTCTGTGCGTTGTGTTGGCTTAGCATACCAGGGGGAAGACAGTGAAGGCAGAAGTAGAGGAAAGTGCACTAGATGATATTGACTAGTACCTGAGGACTGAGGGAGACCCTGAGTGCTCCCACCTTCCCTCCACCAGTGGAGAACCATCTCTTTCAGTTTGCTTTCCAGGACAGCGGAAGCATTGAGACTGGGGAGCTCTTTCTTTTGTTTTATCTTTTGTTTTTCTTTTCAATAAGGAATAGAAAAATTACAGCATGAGGCGACTCCAAAAGCACAACACAGTAGGACAACGTGAATCCTGTTCTCAAGTCAGAGAAAGAGCGTATTTCTGGGTGTGATCCCAATGGAAATAGACATGAGTTCCTGGAACTTATCTGCATACTCAGAATTTAAATCTTAA
>NW_006947280.1:0-3968 GCF_000164805.1 Carlito syrichta | reverse complement strand
GCAGCTTCTGATCCGGCACGAGCCTCTGTGCCGCTGCTGCTGCCGCAAAAACAAACTTTGCCTTCACCTCAGCATTGGCATTGTCCTCGCCCTGGCGGGGCAATCTCGCACTGCACCGGCCTGGGCTGCCCAGCAGCCCGCGCGCCTCCTGGCTGGGCGAGCTGGGACTGCTGCTGCGTGGGCGGCCACGGCGCCGGGGTTCTGAGGGCTCAAGTCAAGAGGCAGAGGCCTGTCCCCTGCCCAGTTCCCCGATGCCCTGCCGCCCCCTGCCTAATTTTTAATGTCCCCACTTTTACTTCCATTTCCTTGTAGATCCTGGATGATAGACCATTTTCAGATGTATAATTTGCAAATATTTTTTTCCCCATTCTGTCTTCATTTCTGAAAACCTCTTCCAATATTGTTACCTTCTTTACTTACATACATAGATTGCTTGGACACCTGAACATACATGTTTATTGCCACACCTATTCACAGTAGTAAATCTTGGAACTAACCCTGCTGCCCATCAAAAATGTACTGGATAGAGAAAATGTGGTACATATATACAATGGAGTATTATGCCATCATAAAGGAGAACAAAATCATGGCCTTCACAGCAACTTGGAAGCAGTTTGAGAGCGTGATACTAAGTGAACTATCACAGAAACAATACTGAATACCCCATGTTCTCACTCATAAGTGGGCCGTAAATACTTGTCACATTAACACAAGAGTGGAATCGGCAGTCACTGGGCACTACTAAGGGAGGGAGGGATGCAAGAGTGTGGGGTCCGTGTGATAACACAAAGGGTACCTGGTCTATTACCAAGGGGAGTGAGGGCTGTCTCAAATTTCACCTGCATGCTACCTACTTACCAGTAAGTCCTCACTTGTTTCCTGCAATTTTATAAAAAATAATTTTTTTGTACTGAAAAAAAAAAATGCCTAACATCACACCTCAAAGAACTAGAAAATCACAATCAAACCAATCCCAAAGTTAGCAGAAGAAAAGAAATAATGATCAGAGCAGAACTAAATGAAATTGAAACAAAAAATACAATGATCAATGAAATGAAAAATTGGATATTTGAATAGATAAACAAAATTGGAGACACTAGCTTCATTATCTACCACTAGTTAGAAACAGAGAGAAAATTGAAACGAGCTTAATCCAAATAAATATGGAAATATTACATCTGACACCATGAAAATACAAAGGATCATTTGAAATGATAATAAACACCTTTATGCAAACAAATTAGTCAATTTAGAGGAAATTGATAAAATCTTTGAAACATATAATTCTCCCAACCTTCTGGAAGAAATAGAAACCCCGTATAGACCAATAACAAGTAGTGAAATTGAAAAAAATAATTATTTCAGCATTATTCACAATAGCAAAAACATGGAACTAACCGTGTTGTCCATTGAATGTGGACTGGATTTTAAAAAGTGGTACATATACATGATGAAATATTGCACAGCTATAAAGAAGGACAAAATTATGGACTTCACCACAACTTGGGTGGATTTAGAGTCCATCATACTCTGTGACCTATCACAGAAACAAAGAACTGATTACCACATGTTCTCACTCATAAGTGGACCCTGAACATTTATCATAATACTACATGAAAGGGATTGACAGTAGTGGGTCACTACTGGGGACCACATAACAATAATAAGTGTACCTAATACCAAACAGGGAGAAGCCAGGATCAACGGAAGGCCCAGACTTCACCTGTTAAGATAACCACTTTTGGAGCTAACCCTGAATTGTACCCTACATTAAAAAAAAAGAAAGCCTCCAACAAAATTGTCCAGGATGTGACAGATAGACAGAAAAACTGTATCAGATTTTCAAAGAAGAACTGGTACCAATTTTACGGAAGCAATTTTGTGAGAATGAAGAGGAGGAAATCTCCCTAACTCATCGTATGAAGCCAGCATCATCCTGAAACTAAAGCCAGAAAAAGATGCAACAAAAAGAAAACTACTGACCAATATTCCTGATAAACATAGATGCAGAAATCCTTAGCAAAGTATTAGCAAACTGAATTCAATAGCACATGAAAGTGTAATTCACCACTATCAAAGAGGTTTTATCCCAGAGATGCAATGATATTCAACATATGCAAGTCCATAAATGTGATCTATCACATAAAAAATCAAAACCAAAAAATTATATGATTATTTCAATGGTGTAGAAAAAATTATTTGATAAAATCTGACATTCCTTCATCATAAAAACCCTCAACAAAATAGACATACAAAAAACATTCCTCAAATTAATAAAATTCACATATAACAAACCCCACAGCCAACATAATCCTGAATGGAAAAAGTTGAATGCACTCACCCTGACAGTTGGAACAAGGCAAGTCTGCCCACTTTTACCATTCTTATACAACATAGAACTGAAAATCCTAACCAGAGAAACCAATCCAGAAAAAAAGCAATTTAAGGATATGCACATTGGAGACGAAAAAAACAAACTGTCTCTGTATACCAATGATATTATCTTATTTCTAGAGAATCCTTAAGACTCCTCCAAAAGACTTCTGGATTTGATAAATGATTTCAGTAAAGTTTCAGGATACAAAATTAACACACACTAATCAGTAGCACTATTATACACAAATAACAACCAAAGTGGAAATCAAATGAAGAACTTAATTTCTTTTACAACCGTATCCCAAAAGCTAAAATACCTAGCAATATATTTAACCAAGGAAGTAAAAGAGCTTTATAAGGAGAACTACAAAACTCTGATAAATGGAATTGCAAAGGACACACATGAATGGAGATACACCTCATGCTCATGGATTGGAAGAATCAAAATGATCATATTATCCAAAGTAATCTATAAATTCAATGCAATTCTTATAAAACTACGAATGTCATTTTTCACAGAATTAGAAAAAAAGAATCCTAAAATTCATATGGAACCAAGAAGCCAAAATAGACAAGGCAATTCTAAGCAAAAGAGACAAAGCTTAAGGCATCAAATTGTCTGACTTCAAATTATACTGTAAGGCTGTAGGAACCATAACAGCATGATATTCATATAAGGGCAGACACATGGACCAATGGAAAAGAACAGAGAATCCAGAAATAAATACCTACAACCCACAGATGTTGACAAAGCAGACAGAAAACATTCACTTGGAAAAGGAAACCCTATTCAACAAATGGTGATGAGAAAATTGGATATCTACATGCAGAAAAAATGAAACATGATCCCTATGTCTCCCCATGAACAAAAATAAATTCAAAATGGATTAAATTCTTAAATGTCAGACCTGAAACCATAAAAATTCTAGAATAAAACCTAGGAAAAACTCTTATGGACGTTGGCCTAGGCAAAGAATTTATGACTAAAATCCCAAAAGCAAATACAGCAATGATTGAAATGGATTAAATTCTTAAATGTCAGACCTGAAACCATAAAAATTCTAGAATAAAACCTAGGAAAAACTCTTATGGACGTTGGCCTAGGCAAAGAATTTATGACTAAAATCCCAAAAGCAAATACAGCCATGATTGAAATGGATTAAATTCTTGAATGTCAGACCTGAAACCATAAAAATTCTAAAATAAACCCTAGGAAAAACTCTTATGGACGTTGGCCTAGGCAAAGAATTTATGACTAAAACCCCAAAAGCAAATACAGCAATGATATAAGTGGGGTTTACTTAAACTAAAAGGCTTCCGCATAGCAAAAGAAATTAAAAACAGAGAAAATAGGCAGCCTACAGAATGGGAGAATACATTTGCAAACTATACATCTGACAAAGACTAATATTCATAATCTACAACGATTATCAGTGGGCAACCTACATGAACAGACATCTCTCAAAATAAGATATACAAATGGCCAAAATATATGTAAAAAGTGATCAACATCATTCATCACCATAAAAATGTAAATTAAAACTACAATAAGATACTACCATGCACCAATCACATTGGCCATTATTTAAAAA
>NW_006947279.1:0-1033 GCF_000164805.1 Carlito syrichta | reverse complement strand
TAAAAATTTAGATCATTGAAAATTCTGGAAAATTGATTATGATATTAGCAAAAGCAAAGTGCAAATCTTGTAGGAAAAACAGCTCAAAGGCTGTTACACAATAGTAAAAAAATTCAAACATTTCTATACTAAAGAAAGTGCTAAAATATTATTTTGTTTTTCTAAAACCAAGCTCCAACTGGTCTCCGTGATCATAATAATGAGTACCTTGTGGGTAACTCTCTCAGGTCCCCTCCCAGTTTGGGTGTTTTTCGATCCTCTCAGTAAAGACTGCTTAAAAAGAAAAAAAAAAAGACTACCTCGTTTATAGAATTTTTGAATAGTCACTTATTCTTGTAGAAATTTAGGAATATGTGTGAACAAACGGTTCCCTTCACTTAATGGGAATAAAATCCACCATGTCTACCGCATTTGGCAGACCACTGTGCACAAGTGCTTGAAGCCAAAGGATTGCTCAGTTGTCAAGGTCCCTCCCATTATGATTTCAAAGTTCTGAGGCTGATGTCATCAATGACAATTTGACATTCTTATTTCCCTGAATTTAATTACATCATTCTTCTCAGACCTGGAAATTACAATTAAGAATTCATATGAAACCAGAAACAATTATGAATAGACAAAAGAATCTTATCTAAATAACAAAGCAGGAGCTATCGCTGTTGCACACTTCAAAGTTTACTCTATGCTTACTGTGATCAACACAGTCTGGTATTGGTACAATAATAAGTCCATAGGCCAATGGATTAGGACAGAGAATGAAATCAACAAATTCCCAACCAACTCATCTTTGGAAAAACCTCCAAGAGCCACTGGGTAAAGGAGAACATATTCAGTAAATTGTGCTGGTAAAATACTGGCAACCTGCCCAAGACTGAAACAGGACCCCTATCTATCAACATACACTTTAACTCTGAATGTATCAAAGACCTAAACGTAAAACACCAAATTATAATAATCTTAGAAAACGCAGGAGACACCATTACGAGAATTGGGCCCAGAAACTAATTCCTCTTCAGAACCCTAAATACCATGA
>NW_006947278.1:0-1480 GCF_000164805.1 Carlito syrichta | reverse complement strand
TCTTGATTTTTAAAAATGGTAACTTTTGCACTGTCACAGAACACAGAGTTGTGGGCTTGTGGGAGGGGCAAGGTCTGGTGTCATGCGATGGGGCATGTGTGGTCTGAGTGGGGTTGGGGGGAACGACGTGCCTTCTCAGCTTCCCTGACTTTTGGCACTCAAATCTTGGTGCTCAGTCTTCATTCTTCAGATGCCCTGTGGGCCTGGCTCAGTGTGGTTCCCCTAGCACCTGAAGCTGTCCTGGCCCTCTCCCCAACCCCCCAGACCCTGACTACTCAGGAATCCTGTGGTAAGTCCACTTGCTGGGCAGGCTTGTAATCAGAATGGGACCTGAAGAGCCAGCGGTGTCACCCCTGCAGATGGCATGGCTGTGGGGAGGCCTCCCATGAAGGCAAGAACTGTATTTCCAGTTCCCTTATGTACAAGTATTCAACCTAGAGCAGCACCATTTCATGAAAAGCTCAAGAAGATGGAATGCTAATATATTCTGTATTCATTTGTTTAAAAAACAAAAGCATTTTTACTTCTGTTTTCCTTACTTCTTCCTAAACTTCAAAGGAACTATGGGATGACATTCACTGTAAATAAAAAACAGCTGAGTGAACCTGCAGTTTACAAGTGAGGCAAATGTATTAATCATCTTGTTTGGATTTAATTACTCTGCTCTTTTGCTTTCAATAACATATTAATTAAGTTTTGTTTCCTTTTTCTTTTGATTGTTCAGTAAAATCTGTGTTTAGAGAGACCAGGAATGAGCTGAAGGAGACAGAGGGCAGGTGACTGCTCAGCTGTGTGGTGGTAGTCTCTGTTCCATCCTAGGTTGGTTGTGTGGAGTGGGTTCCTTCCGGCTAAACCACCCACAGTGTATCCATTCGTGATTTGGGGCCAATTTAGAAGGAAGTCTCTAATTTTGTCCCCTCAAGCTATATTCTTAACCCTGTCTTATGAGAAATATACAAAAATTAATTTAGAAATCAACAAAGATGAGTTCATCAGATTTGTAGCTATCCACAGTCCAAAGAGAGGACTGATACCACAAACAGCAGTTTCAGTTTTTAAAAGTATCTTTACGGACCTTAGAAAAGCACTGAAAGTAATAAAAATAGAACATAAATATTTTTAAAATTGTAGTATTTTCTTAGATCTGGGATGAGGAGAAAGTGACTTGCTAGGAATTCATGTGAAATTCTGTGTTGGCCAGTCAGGCCCAAAACGTTGTTAAATATTCAGGCTCTGGAGTCAGATGCGCTAGATGTGAGTTTGAAACTCATTTTTCTGTTTAGTTTTCTCATCTATAAAACGTGATTTATAGTTGAAAATGTCAAACAAAAAAAAGACCAGCTAAGTGTGAAGCACATGGCAAGGCAGAAGCACTACAAAGGTGTCTGAGACCTTCTCATTGCTGCCAGGATTTTGGAATTTCTTTTTAATAGCAGCAGAGTATTCATATCATACAAATTACATTCAATATAGTAAATTG
>NW_006947277.1:0-3301 GCF_000164805.1 Carlito syrichta | reverse complement strand
CAATATGAGAGCATCATTAGTGCTCAACCTGACACTTGACAAGGAAGAAATTTCAAGCAACTTAGCAGAGATGACTTTCATTTTCTACCCCCATATTCATCCCGTATTTATTTTCACTACCCTTTCAGCAATGCTCCTCACTTGGAAGCTTCAGCGCAATGTTTCCACCAAAACCCTCAACAATAATCATCTATGAAACAAATAAAATTAAAATGGAAAAGAAGATGACAGTTCCATGAACACAGTGGTGAGCAATGGCTCATTCACGAGGTATTCCTGATTAACACTTTTGAGAGCAGCCCTTAGGGATACTCTTTCTCTTTCATTTCCCCCACATCAGCAATGGCTCATTCACAAGGTATTCCTGATTACACTTTTGAGAGCAGCCCTCAGGGATAGTCTTTGTCTTTCGTTTCCCCCACATCAAACTATATAGCACAAGCAAAAAATGTCTTTCCCTCTCTGTTTCTTGTAAAGTTACCATGAGTAAATTGTTCTTGATGGCAGTCAACTTGAGTAGGCATATGGTATCTTTAGATATTTATACAAGAACTATCATAATTTGTACCTTACTACAAATACCTCTAATACCTCCCAATTATAAAAATAGTTCTGCTATCATTTCTGGTATGCTCAACTGGAGACATTTAATTTTTTCCAATGTCTTGAACTTTCAACTGTTTCTTCATTTAAAAGTCTCCATTAGCACAGCGGAGGGGATGCTGTTTTATTTTATTTTATTTTTTTTATATTCAATATTTTTTATTATGATATTGTGGGGTACAGTTAAGGGTTAGGTATATAAATATGCTTCATTCAGGCACCCTTGTTGATAAGAGGTCTCTCCCCATCCCCAGACAGATATTTACTACCATTAATCCCATCTCCCTTCCCCTCACCCCCATAGTTTCCCACCACTGTCAGTCATTTTCTTATAGTATTATGGTGGATGTTCAAGGTCCACTATATGAGTGAGAACATGTGATACTCAGATCTTTGCTTCTGTGAGAGGTCACTCAGTATTATAGACTCTAGCGCCATTCAGGTTGCTGCAAAATTCATGATTTTGTTCTTTTTATGGTTGCATAGTATTCCATCGTGTATATGCATCACATTTTTTTAATCCAGTCCTCTTTTGATGGCAGCATGGTTGCTTCCAGGTTCTTGCTATTGTGAACAATGCTGCGATAAACATATGTGCGCAGGTATCTTTTCAATAGAGTGATTTGAGTTCTTCAGGGCATATTCCCAGTAGGGGGATTGCGGGTCATATGGGAGGTCAATATTTAGAGCTTTTAGGAATTGCCATATTGTTTTCCACAGAGGTTGCACTAGTTTGCATTCCCACCAACAGTGTAGAAGTGTTCCCTTTTCCCCACACCTCCTCCAGCAACTGTTATTTTTTGAGTTATTGATAATTGCCATTCTGACTGGAGTTAGGTGGTATCTCAGTGTGGTTTTGATTTGACTCTCCCTGATGATTAGTGAGGTTGAACATTTCTTCATGTGTCTGTTGGTTGCTCAGATGTCTTCCTTTGAGAAGTATCTGTTCTTATCTTTTGCTCATTTTTTAATGGGGTTGTTTGTTTTTTTCATTTCAGAATGTTTGAGTTCCTTGTAAATCCAAGATGTTAAGCCTTTGTCAGACCTGGAGCTGGCAAATACTTTTTATCAGTCTGTAGGTTGTCTCCCTGCTCTCTGGATGGTTTCTTTGGTTTTGCAGAAGGTTGTCAGTTTAATGAGGTCCCACTTGTCTATCTTCTCTCTTATGGCCTGTCAGTTTCTGTTTTGTTCAGGAATTGGATGCCAGTTCCAATTTCCATGAGGGTATGTCCTTCATTTTCTAAGACTCTTATGGTTTGAGGTTTTACATTTAGGTCTCTGATCCATTTAGAGTTAATTTTTGTGTATGGGGATAGATAGGAGTCCTGTTTCAATCTTCTGCATGTGGTCAGTCAGTTTTCCCAGCACCATTTACTGAATAGGTTCTCCTCTTTCCAGTGTTAGGTGGTGGAGGTTTTGTCGAAGATGAGTTGGTTGAGAAATTGAGGTTTTACTTCTGGAATCTCCATTCTATTCTGTTGGTTTATATGCCTGTTCCTGTAACAATACCAAGCTATTTTAAGTATTGTAGCTTTATAGTAATGTTTGAAGTCTGGTAAAGTGATAAACCTTGCTTTGTTTTTGGTTTGTTTTTTTTTTTTGCTGAGGATTGTTCTGGCTATTCTTGGTCGTTTTTGTTTCCATAGGAATTCCTGGGTTGTTTTTTCTAGGTCTGAGAAGAATGTTGCTGGTAATTTGATGGGAATTGCATTAAATGTGTAGATTGCCTTAGGTAGGATAGACATCTTCACAATGTTGATTCTTCCAATCCATGAGCATGGAGTAATTTTCCACTTGTTTGTGTGATCTTTGATTTCTTTGAGCAGTGTTTTGTAGTTTTCATTGTATAGGTTTTTCACATTCTGGTTAGGAAGATTCCAAGGTATTCTCTCTTTTTTTTTTTTGTGGCTATTGTGAATATAATTGTGGTTTTATTTGGTTTTCTGTTTGTTTATTATTGGTGTAAAGAAATGTGATTGTAGCCAGACTTGGTGATTCAGCCTGTAATCCTGCGCCTTTTGGAAGCTGAGTTGAGTGGATTGCCTGAGCCCACGGGTTCGAGACCCGCCTGGGCAATGAGACCTCATCTCTATAATAAATAAAAAAATCAGCCGGGTGTGGTAGCGAATGCCTGTAATTCTGGCTACTCAGAAGGCTGAGGCGGAATGATCACTGGAGCCCAGTAGGCGAGGCTGTGGTGGCCAGGAGCAGCCACTGCACTCCAGCCTGGGTGACAGAGTGAGACTCCAACTCAAAAAAAAAAGAAAAAAAAAGAAATGTGATTGTCTTTTGCACATTTATTTTATATCCTGAGAATTTGCCAAACACCTTTATCACTGTAA
This sequence comes from Carlito syrichta, assembly GCF_000164805.1. Lineage (NCBI taxonomy): Eukaryota > Metazoa > Chordata > Mammalia > Primates > Tarsiidae > Carlito > Carlito syrichta. Next base: position 356 of record NW_006947277.1, on the reverse strand, counting down.
CTAGGTTTTTGACAGATTCTCTTGGGTTTTCAATGTACACAATCATATCATCTGCAAAGACAGATAACTTGACTTCTTCTTTTCCTATTTGGATACCCCTGATTGCCTTCTCTTCTCTTATTGCTCTAGCCAGTACTTCTAATACTATATTGAATGGGAGGGGTAAGAGTGGGCATCCTTGTCTTTTTCCAGTTTTCAGGGGAAATGGTTCCAATTTTTGTCCATTTAGGAGTATGCTGGCTGTGGGTTTCTCATAGATGGCTTTTACTATTTTGAGGTATGTTCCCCATATGCCTAGATGTTTGAGGATTTTTATCAAGAAGGGGTGCTGGATTTTATCAAAAGATTTTTCTGCG
>NW_006947276.1:0-3947 GCF_000164805.1 Carlito syrichta | reverse complement strand
GAGGAATCAAATTATTCCTCTCTGCTAATGATATGTATTGTATACCTTGATCATCCAAGAGAATCTGTCAAAAATCTGTTTGCACTGATAAATAACATTAGCAAAGTCTCAGCATCAAAATAAATGTGCAAAAGATAGTTGCATTACTATACACCAACAACAAGCAGGCAGAGACCAAAATTAAAAGCACAATACCATTCACAATAGCCACAAAATAAATGAAATTCCTTGGTTTCTTCCTAACCAGGGAAGTGAAAGACCTTTAGAATAAGAACTACAAAACACTTCTGAAAAAATCCAAAAAGATACCAAAAAATGGAAAAAAATATTCCATGCTCATGGATAGGAAGAATTAACATTGTTAAAATGTCCATCTTACCAAAAGCAATCTATAGATTCATTGCGATACTCATTAAGTTGCCAACATCATTCTTCTCAGACCTGGAAATGACAATACAGAAATTTATATGGAAACATAGATGACCACAAACAGCCAAAACAATCCTTAGCAAACAAAGCTGGAGGTATCACGCTTCCAGACTTCAAACTTTACTATAAGGCTACATAATCAAAACACCCTGGTACTGGTACAAGAACAGTCATATTAGACCAATTGAACAGGATAGCAAAACCTCAATTTCTCAAAAAGCTCATCTTTGATTAAGGCTCCAATAACGACTACAAAATAGAGGAGAACTTATTCAGTAAATGGTGCTGGAAAAACTGTCTGATCACATGCAGAAGATTTAAACAGGACTCCTGCCTATCTCCATACAGAAAAATCAACTCAAAATGGATCAACGACCTAAACACAAAACCTCAAATTCTAACAATCTTAGAAAATGCAGGAGACACCCTTATGGAAATTGGACCTGGCAACCAATTCCTATTCAGAACCCTAAATGCCCATACCTTAAGAAATATCATAGATAACTAGTACCTCATCAAACTGATGAACTTCTTCAAAGCAAAAGAAACCATAAAGAGTGCAAGGAGACAGCCCATAGAATAAGGAAATATATTTGCCAAACAGTATATCTGCCACAGGCATAACATCTAGGATCTACAAGGAACTCAAACATAGGGAAAAGCAGAAAGCAAACAACCCCATTCAAAAGTGGACAAGTGACATGAATAGAAACTTCTCAGAAGAAGATATATGGGCAGCTGACAGACACATGCAAAAGTGCTCAGCCTCATTCATCATTAGAGAAATGCAAATCAAAACCACATCTAGATATCACTTTTCCCCAGTAAGAATGGCCATCATTAATGAAGCAAACAACAAAAGATGCTGTAAAGGATGTGGAGAAAACGGACTGCTTCTACACTTCTGGTTAGAATGTAAACTAGTGCAATCTCTTTGAAAGACAGTGTGATGATTTCTGAAGAAACTAGAAAGTGACCTTCCATATGAACCGGCAATTTCCCTATTGGGAATATGCCCAGAGAAACTCAAATCATTCTACAAAAAAGATACTTGCACATGTATGTGTGTTGCAGCTCTATATACAATAGCAAAAACATGAAAACAACCATGTTTCCCATCGAAGCTGGACTGAATAAAATAAATGTGGTGCATGTATACAATGGAAATATTACGCAACCATAAAGAACGACAAACACATGGACCTCACAGCAACTTGGATGGATTTAGAGTTGATCATTACTCAGTGATCTATCACAGAACAAAGAACAGAGTACCATATGTTCTCACTCATAAGTGGACCTTGAACAATTATGGTATCATAAGAAAGGGATTGGCAGTAGTGGGAAACTATCAGGGGAGGGGGTGGGATTGGTAGTTGAGGGAAACTGCTAGGGAAGGGAGTGATCCACCTCATCAACCAGGGTACCTGCATAATCAACATTTATATACCTAACCCTGAATTGTATTCTACATCTTAATAATAAAAAAGGAAAAAAATAAATACCTACAGATTATTCCACCCAAAAATGACAGAATATACATTCCACTTCATCACTACATGGCACACACTCCACGATTGATCACATCCTTGGCCATAAATCAAGCATAAACAAATTCCAAAAGGTTGAAATATAACCATGAACCTTCTCAGACCACAGTGGAATAAAAATAAACATCAACACCAACAAAATTTCCCCAAGTGCACAAAGACATGGACACTAAGCAGCATGATGCTGAACAACTACTGGGTCAAAACTAACATCATGGCAGAAATTAAGAGATTCCTGGAGACAAATGAAAATGAAGAAATATCTTATCAAAACCTCTGGGTTGCCAAGAAATTAGTTCTAAGAGGGGAATTTATATCTCCACAAGCACACATCAAAAAAATTAAAAGAACACAAGCTGAGAGACTAACAAATCACCAAAGGAAGCTGGAAGAAGATCAGCAAAGCCCTAACATTAGCAGAAGAATCCAAATCACCAAAATAAGGGTCCAAGTACAGGATACAGAAGACAAAAATATCATAGAAAACATCAACAAAACAAAAAGCTGGTTCTTTGAAAGAATTAACAATATTGATGGCTCCCTAACCAGAATGACCAATAAATAAAGAGAAAAAGCCCAAACAAACACAATCAGAAATACAAAACATCAAATTACAACTGATCTTGAAGAAATACAAAAGATTACCAGAGATTACTATGTATACCTGTATGGAAACAAACTTGATAACCTAAATAAAGCAGAGGACTTTCTGACATACAACCTGGACTGGATGGCTTTCCAGCAGAATTCTACAAAACATACAAGGAGGAGATGAAACCAATTCTACTGAAAGTATTCATGGCAATTTAGAGAGATGGAATTTTTCACAAATCATTTTATGAAACTAGCATCACACTGATATCCAAACCAGGTAAAGATCTAACAAAAAAGAGAACCACAGGCCAATTTCCCTTATGTACATAGATGCAAAAATCCTCAGCAAGATTCTAATAAATTTGATGCAAAAAACGCTTTTGATAAAATAGCATCCCTTCTTGATGAAAACCCTCAAACACCAGGGTATACAAGGAGCATCCTCAAAATAGCAAGTGCCATCTATGATAAACCCACAGCTAACATATTGCTAAATAGACAGAAACTGGAAAAATTTCCGCTGAAAATTGGAACAATACAAGGCTGGCCTCTCTCTCCCCTCTTGTTCAACATTGTGTTGGAAGTCCTGGCTAGGGCAATTAGACAAGAGAAGAAAATCAGGGATATCCACATAGCAGAAAAGAGGAAGTCAAGTTATCCCTCTTCGCTGATGATATGATCCTATACCTTGAAAATCCAAGATAATCTGTCAAACACTTGCTTGCACTGATAAAAGACTTTGACAAAGTCTCAGTGTACAAAATAAACATGAAAAATAGATTTGAATTTCTTTACACCAACAACAAGCAGACAGAGACCCAAATAAAAAGCACAATCTCATTCACAATAGCCAAACACACACACACACACACACACACACAATTAAATACCTCAGCATTTCCCTAACCAGAAAAGTCAAAGACCTTTGCAATGAGAGGTACAAACCATTGCTCAAATAAATCCAAGAAGACAAAAACAAATGGAAAAATATTCCATCCTCATGGATAGGAATAACCAACATTGTTAAAATATCCATCCTACCAAAGGCAATCTACAGATTCAACACAACACCCATTAAATTGCCAACGTCATTCTTCTCAGACTTGGAAATGACAATACAGAAATTCATATGGAAATATAAACGACAACGAATAGCCAAAACAGTCCTTAGCAAAAGAAACAAAGCTGGAGATATCACACTTCCAGACTTCAAAGTTTACTATAAGGCTACAGTAATCAAAACAGCCTGGTATTGGTACAAAACAGGCATATAGGCCAATGGGACAGGATAGAGATTCCAGAAGCAAAGTCTCAATTTCTCAACCAATTCATCTTTGACGGTCCTTCAGCAATAACCACTGAGGAGAGGAGAAC
>NW_006947275.1:0-1051 GCF_000164805.1 Carlito syrichta | reverse complement strand
ATACTTTAGAATGTTTGGTATATTCTCCTTCAGATTGACAACTACATTATTCTCATATAAATTCTAAATGTTTTACTCTGCGTAAATTGAAACTTGTTGAGATTCCTGATCTATATCATTCTTAGAAAAGTGAACCTTGAGATTCAGTGTACCTAAGTGCTACAGAAAAGACAGAATGCATAATAAGTCTTACAAATTTTATAAAATAAACAGTGTATAACTTAATACAGCTTGTTTTATTCTTAAAATATGTGGACATTTTTTGGTGCACTCTGTATTTTCTGCTTGTTAATTTTGATTAAAAGTTACAGATGTGCAATCGTTAGATAAATGTTTCCAGTATATATTTGAAGGAAATATAAAATCTTATTCCCTTTATATTTTAACCCAATTTATATAATAAAAGTGTATTTCCATTGAATCCCCTAGTATTTTCTCTACCCAAGACATAGTGCTGTGCTCTGCAACAAAGGATCTGATTAATCTGATATTTTAATCATCAAGCGTTTGCAACAAGGCACACAGAAAAAAGTGAATTTGGAGGCCTATATATATAATCCAAAATAACATGGAGAAGTACAAAGTAGTAAGTATTTGGGCTCTGCATTAATATAAAAATTTAGATACTTGAAAACTCCTAAAAATTAATTATGATCTTGGAAAACAATGCTAAAATCCTGTATGAAAAACTGCGAAAAACTGTTGCACAATACTAAAAACACGCAAAATTTCTAAAATAAAGAAAGTGGTAGAGTATTATTTGGTTGTGCTATAACCAAGCTCCAACAGGACTCCGTGATCATAATAATAAAAGACTACATCTTGGGCAACCCTCTCAGTTCCCCTCCCAGTTTGTGAGTTTCTCAGTCCTCTCAATAAAGAGTGCTATAAAAAAAAAGACTACCGCGTTTAGAGGATTCTTGAATGGTCACTTACTTCTGGAGAAATTTTTGGATGTGTTCACCATGTAAGCACATGATTATCTTCACTTCTTGGGAATGAAATCCACCGTGTCTACCGCATTTAGTAGAGCACTGTACACAAGTGCTTG
>NW_006947274.1:0-703 GCF_000164805.1 Carlito syrichta | reverse complement strand
TTGTAGCTTTACAATAAAGCTTAAAGTCTGGGAGCATGATGCTCCTGCTTTTGCTTTTTTTTTTTTCTTGCTAAAGACATTTTTGGTGATTTGTGGTCATTTATGTTTCCATATGAATTCCTGTATTGTCATTTTCCAGGTCTGAGAAGAATGCTGCTGGTAATTTAATGGTTATTGCATTAAATCTGTAGAGTGTCTTGGATAGGAGGAACATCTCAACAATGTTGATTCTTTCAATCCATGAGCATGAAATATTTTTCCATTTGGCTGTGTCATTTTTGACATCTTTGAGCAGTGTTTCATAGTTTTCGTTGTAAAGGTCTTTCACTTCTCTTGTTAGGAAGATACCAAGGTATTTCTTTTTTGAGTGTGGCTCTTGTGAATTGGATTGAGGTTTTTATTTGGGTTTCTGTTTATTGTTGGCATATAGGAATGTGACTGTCTTTTGCACATTTGTTTTGTACTCTATGACTTTTGCCAAAGTCCTTTATCAGTTCAAGGAGATTTCTGACAAATTCTCTTGGGTATAGAATTTGAGGTATAGAATTATGTCTTTGAGGTATAGAATTATGTCATCTGTAAAAAAGGATGACTTAAATTTGATTGCTCTAGCTAGGACTTCCAATACTATGTTGAACAGGAGGGGTGAGAGTGGGCATCTTTGTCTTGTTCTGGTTTTCAGGGAAAATGGCTTCAATTTCTG
>NW_006947273.1:0-704 GCF_000164805.1 Carlito syrichta | reverse complement strand
GGGTGTCCACAATGTGGGCATCTGCCTCTGCAGCAGGGAGAGGCTGCAGAACAGGAAGACCCAGTGGATAGATGTAGGGGTTGAGAGAGGGGGTAGAGAGAGCGAGCCAGGGAGCCACTCAGGTCCTGGGTTTGTAATCTCTGGAGTGTCATGGATGGCAGATTGACAGGATTGAACACAACTCTCAGAAAGGGGTATCCATTGAGGAAATTTCCCCAAGGGCCAGGCTTCCTCTCCTGACTTGTAGCTGAAACAAGGGGTGGGGGTATGGTTTGTCAAAGAGCAAATATTTTTTTTTTACATCTGGGTTTTATTAAAGATAGGATAAAGTTTGGGGTTCTGAAAATGTACCTGATGTTCGTTCTCATTTTTAGAGCTCTGTGGTCAGTATGATCACACGTTTCAGCCATTGCTGCCTGGCTGTTCAGAGGGTTAGCCCTGTGGCCCAGGGCTCCTCCTTGGGTGAACTTTGCAGGAGAGAATGCCCTGTCTGACCTTCTCTACTTTTTGCAGCTGCCTGGGGGAGTGGAAAAGCAAGATGACCAGAAGCTGGCTCTCTAACTTCTCTTCACGCTCCCTGAGACCTTTCTTGTCTCAATGTGTCCCTCCCTGGTAGATTTGGGCAGAACTAGAGACACCCTGACTCCCCTTCCTCTGGGTCCATCAAGCACCCTGAGAGGCTTGCCTTACTAGGGACCTGTCTG
>NW_006947272.1:0-749 GCF_000164805.1 Carlito syrichta | reverse complement strand
TATTCCTAGCAGCAGAAGCAGGACTGTCACATGTCTAACTGAAGCAGGGATCTGGCTTCTGGGCTAAGGGCCCACTCCTTTCTCAGCAGCTGTGCATATGCTCTCTTTGCCACTGACCAGGCCTCTTGTGAGAAAATCTATTTTCATTTTGATGACATTCTTCTCCCCCACCTGCAAGGGCAACACCAGGCTACTTTGGTGTCTTTGTTAGTGAATCAACATATACCACACTTGTCCTTACTATTTCTTTGATGATGCTGGAACTTTCATGTACAGGTTTTGGCTTTTGGTGATGTTCTCCCTGCACTGGCCATAGTGGAAGCCACTCAGATTTTAGAGACCATTGGGTGGTGACCCTGTAGAAGGGATGGGTGTGGTGGGCAAGTCCTAAACTGCCCTGGGCTGCGGCCAGCCAAGGCTGAGAGAACCTTGAAATGAGGCCTAGAAGATAGGCAGCTAGGAGTTTTCCAGGGTGAGATTAATGAAGGGCATTCAAGGCAAAGGGAATAGCATATGCAGGATCTCAAAGTGGCAAGGAATGAGACATGGCCAGGAAGGCAAGTGTGACCAGAGCAAAGGGCACAAGGAAGGCAGTGTGAGGGGATTGGGCCCAAGGTAGAGTGTGAGTCACTTTTACAGTGACTTGAGGGAGACCAGCTACGGAACTGTCGCAGTGATGCAGGTGGGTACTGTTGATGCCCAGACAGGCAGAGCTATGGAGGGCACGGGGAAGGGGAAGTATGCTCTTG
>NW_006947271.1:0-819 GCF_000164805.1 Carlito syrichta | reverse complement strand
TTTTCCCATTCTGTTGACTGTACCCCTGCTCTTCTGATGCTTTCTTTTGTTTTGAAGAACTATATTAATTTGATGAGATCCAACTTGTCTGTTTTACTTCCTAAGGCATGGTATTTAGGGTTTTGAAGAGGAATTAGTTTCCGGGCCCAATTCTCGTAATGGTGTCTCCTGCGTTTTCTAAGATTATTATAATTTGGTGTTTTACGTTTAGGTCTTTGATACATTCAGAGTTAAAGTGTATGTTGATAGATAGGGGTCCTGTTTCAGTCTTGGGCAGGTTGTCAGTATTTTACCAGCACAATTTACTGAATATGTTCTCCTTTACCCAGTGGCTCTTGGAGGTTTTTCCAAAGATGAGTTGGTTGGGAATTTGTTGATTTCATTCTCTGTCCTAATCCATTGGCCTATGGACTTATTATTGTACCAATACCAGACTGTGTTGATCACAGTAAGCATAGAGAAAACTTTGAAGTGTGCAACAGCGATAGCTCCTGCTTTGTTATTTAGATAAGATTCTTTTGTCTATTCATAATTGTTTCTGGTTTCATATGAATTCTTAATTGTAATTTCCAGGTCTGAGAAGAATGATGTAATTAAATTCAGGGAAATAAGAATGTCAAATTGTCATTGATGACATCAGCCTCAGAACTTTGAAATCATAATGGGAGGGACCTTGACAACTGAGCAATCCTTTGGCTTCAAGCACTTGTGCACAGTGGTCTGCCAAATGCGGTAGACATGGTGGATTTTATTCCCATTAAGTGAAGGGAACCGTTTGTTCACACAAATTCCTAAATTTCTACAAGAATAAGTGACTAT
>NW_006947270.1:0-819 GCF_000164805.1 Carlito syrichta | reverse complement strand
CCAGAATCTAGCAGGGCGACAGCTTTTTCTTCTTTAAATGTATACATCAAGGCTTCATGATTGCTTAGAGTTTCCAGTATGCCATAAAATGTACCATCATTATCATATACTTGACCATGGTTTTAACTCATTATGTTATTGGTGTTCATCATCCCATGACACAATTATTAACCTTCTTTTTCTTCCATTTCAATTAACTCATTTATTTGCAGGAGGGGAAAGGAACAAATTATGTAAACTTTGCAACTAAGACTTTCTAGACCCTCAGTTTCTGTCTCTGGCATTGGCCACTGATTCTAGTTTCATGAGTGTCTGCTGTGGTTTGAATGTGCCCCTTCCAAAATTCAAGTGTTACCAGTGTTATGGCATTAAGAGGTTGGGCATGTAAGCAGTGATTAGGCCATGAAGGATACTCTCTCATGAAAGGGATTAGGTGACCTTTGAAAAAGGCACATTGGGTTGGGCACGGTGGCTCATACCTGTAATACCAGCACTTTGGGAGGCAGAGGAAAGAGGATTTCCTGAGCCCAGGGTTTCTAGTCCAGCCTGGGCAACTTGGCAAAACTGCATCTCTACATAAATTTAAAAAAATTAGTCAGGTATGGTGGCAAGTGCCTGTGGAACTACTTGGAAGGCTGAGGCAGTATTGCCAGATCTCCACATGCTGATGCTGCAATGACTGTGAGCATGACACTGCACTCCATCCTTGTTGGCAGACACTCCTAGAAAGAAAGAAAGAAAGAAAGAAAGAAAGAAAGAAAGAAAGAAAGAAAGAAAGAAAGAGAGAAAGAGAGAGAGAGAGAGAGAGAGAGAGAGAGA
>NW_006947269.1:0-3186 GCF_000164805.1 Carlito syrichta | reverse complement strand
AAACAAGCTGTGTTAAGTTTTACACCGTTTTATTTTATAAATTTGGAAGACTTATTATGCATTCTGTCTTTTCTGTAGCACTTAGGTACACTGAATCTCAAGGTTCACTTTTCTAAGAATGATATAGATCAAAAATCTCAACAAGTTTCAATTTAGGCAGAATAAAACATTTAGAATTTATATGAGAAATAATGTAGTTGTCAATTTTGAAGGCAGAATTATACCAAGCATTCCAAAGTATTAGAAGGAAAGGAGTTATCATTTGAGTATTATACAATTTTTAAAATATTAATCCCTGCATGATGAACATTTTAAAACCCAACACTGAATTGTAACCATTTTTAAAGTGAAAGACAAAAAAAATCAAAAACAAATAATGTCAGTTGCATGTTTTACAGCTTTCATTTATTTATTTATTTATTTTAATTAAAAAAAGTGTGATACAATTCAGATTATAAATACAAACATTGATTATGTTGGGTCCCTGGTTGATGAGGTATGCCCCTCCCTTCCTTACAGTATCCCTCCACTGCCAATCTCACCCCTCCCATTAAACAGTTTTCCACTACTGCCACTCACTTTCTTACAGAAGTATAAGTGCTCAAGTTCAGCTCATGAGTGAGATCATATGGACCTCTGTTCTTTGTTTCTGTGATAAATCACTGAAAATGACCTATCTCATATCCATCAAATGTTCTGCAAAATCCTTCTATATGTCCTTTTTTATGGCTGCATAATATTCCACTGTTTATATACAACATTTATTTTATCCCTTCCAGCTTTGTTGGGCAACATAGTTTGTAGCATGTTTTTTTGCAATTGTGATTAGAGCTGCAAAAAATACACTTGTGCAGGTATCTTTTTGGTGAAATGAATTGAGTTCCTCCAGAAATATTCTCAACCCGGGAATTACTGTGTCACATGGTAGGTCAAGATCTTCTTCTTTTACAAACCATCACACTGTTTTCCAAAGATGATGTTCTACTTTTCAGTCCACATGCAGTGTAGAAGATTTATTTCTTCCCAAATTCTGACATGCATCTGTTATTGTTTATTTTATTAATGATGGCCAGCCTCACAGGTGGTATGTGGAATTTCAAAGAAGTTTCATTTGCATTTCTTTGATGATGAGTGAGGCTGAACAATCTTTATGTGTTTCCTGGCTACCAGTATCTCTTTTTATGAAAAGTATCCAATCACATATATAGCACACTTTTCAAAGGGAAGGTTTGTGTGATTTTGCTGAGTGTTTGAGTTTCTTGTAGATCCTAGATGTTATGCCTTTTTACAGATATATAGGTGGAGAATCATTTTTCCCATTCTGTAGGCTATTTTCCTGCTTTTCTGGTGGTTTCTTTTGTTTTGCAGAAGAGTATTAATTTGATAAAATCCCACTTGTCTAACTTAGTTCATAAGTCATGGGTGTTTAGGATACTGAAGAGGAACTAGTTTCCGGTAATCTCCTGCGTTTTCTAAGATTATTATAATTTGGTGTTTTACGTTTAGGCCTTCAATCCATTTGGAGTTAAAGTGTATGGTGATAGATAGGGGCCCTGTTTCAATCTTTTGCATGTTGTCAACCTTTTCCAGCAGCATTTACTGAATATGTTCTCCAGTAACCAGTGGGTCTTTGAGGTTTTTTTAAAGATGAGTTGGTGGTAAATTTGAGGATTTCATTCTCTGTCCTGATCCATTGGCTTATGAACCTATTCTCCTACCAATACCAGGCTGTGTTAATTATTAAGCATATAGTAATGTTTCAAGTCTGGAACTGCTATAGCTCCTGCTTTGTTTCTTTTGATAAAATTCTTTTGGCTATTCATGATTGTTTATGTTTTCATATGAATACTTTATTGCAATTTCCATGTCTGAGAAGAATGATGTCAGCTTAATGGATATTTCATTAAATCTGTAGATTGACTAAAAGGCTTACTTTTACATTAAACGAGGTAAATAAAGTCAAGGGAACCAAGCATGTCAAATTGTCATTTATGACATCTGCCTCAGAACTTTGACATTATAATGGAAGGGACCATGACTACTGAGCAATTGTTAGGCTTCAGGCGCTCGTGTACAGTTCTCTGCCAAATGCGGTAGACATGGTGGATTTCATTCCCAAGCAGTGAAGAGAACCATGTGTTCACATGTATCCCAAAATTTCTCCAGGGATAAGTGACCATTCAAGATTCCTCTAAACTTGGTAGTCATTTTTTTTAAAGCAGTGTTTATTGAGAGGACCGAGAAACTCCCAAACTGGGAGGGGACATGAGGGGGTTGCCCAAGAGGTAGTCTTTTATTATTATGGCTACGGAGTCCTGTTGAGGCTTGGTTATAGCACAACCAAGTAATATTTTAGCCCATTCTTTAGTTTAGAAATTTTTCAGTATTGTGTAACTGTCTTTGAGCAGTTTTTCCTACTAGATTTGAACATTCCTTTTGCTAAGATCATAATCTATTTTCCAGAATTTTCCACTATATAATATTTAATACTAATGATGAGCCCAAATACTTACTACTTTGTAAATCTCCCTGTTATTTTGGTTCATATATATTGGGCCTCATATTCTCCATTTCTGTGTGCCTCATTGTAAATGCTTGGTGATAAAAAGTATCAGATTAATCGGATACTTTGTTGCAGAGTACAGCATTATGTGTTAGATAGGGAAAATACTAGAAGATTCAATGGAAATACACTTTTAAAAATATAAATTGGGTTAAAATATAAAGGGAATGTGATTTTATATTTCCTTCTAATATACAAAGAAAACTTTTCTCTAAAGATTGCACATCTGTAGTATTTAATCAAAATTAACAAGCAGAAAATACAGAGTGCACCAAAAAATAAACACAAATTTTAAGAATTCATAAAGCTGAATTAAATTATGATACTGTTTTATTTTCTAAAATTTTTAAGATTTATTATGCATTCTGCATTCTGAATAGCACTTTGCTGCAATGCATCTCATGGCTCAGTTTTCTAAGAATGATATAGATCTGTAACATCAACAAGTTTCAATTTAGGAAGAATAAAAAATTCAGAATTTTTGTGTGAAATAGTTTAGTTGTCAATTTTGAAGACAGAATTATACCATGTATTCCAACATATTAAAGTTAAAAGGAATTTTGATTGGAGTATTATTCAATTCTTAAAAAATCAATGCCTGCATAATGAACCTTCTAGGCCCA
>NW_006947268.1:0-557 GCF_000164805.1 Carlito syrichta | reverse complement strand
TCCCCAATGAAACTGGGCTGGAAAAAAATGTGGGTACATATGCCACATTCTTCTGGAATATTATGCAGCCATAAAAAAAAAAAATATGGATTTTGCAACAACTTGGATGGATTTAGAGACTATAATACTCATCTATTTATCACAGAAACTAGGAACTGAGTACTACATGTTCTCACTCATAGACAGACACTGAACATTTAACTTAATACTATAAGAAAGGCACTGGCAGCAGCCAAAAACTGCCAGGGTAAGGGGGACACATAAGATCAATAAATGTACCTGATCTCCAACCAGGCAAAGTGGGGACCAAAAAGAGGCCAAAACTTGACCTGTACAATGAACACTTGTATTCCTAATTCTGAATTGTACACTACATCATATCAATAAATAAATAAATAAGTAAATAAATAAATAAATAAATACAGCTACTACATATCATAAATTCTCCTTCTAGGCATCCTATTCTATGCCTTGTGTTTATAGTCCTTGTGTGACTTGACTGTCTATGTTCAGCATAGACAATCCTAAGTGAAAGAAGATATAATGAGGAGGTGGAC
>NW_006947267.1:0-769 GCF_000164805.1 Carlito syrichta | reverse complement strand
AAATGCTAGGGGGTTCAATGGAAATACTCTTTTAAAAATATAAATTGTGTTAAAATGTAAAGAACGTGATTTTATATTTCCTTCAAATATGTAAGGGAATCTTTTCTCTAAGGACTACACATCTGTACCATTTAATCAAAATTAACAAGCAGAAAATACAGAGTGCACCAAGAAAATGCACACAAATTTTAAAAACGGAAAAAGCTGTATTAAATTGCCATACTATTTTATTTTCTAAAATTTTTAAGATTTATAATGCATTCTAACTTCTGAATAGCTCTTAGGTACACTGAATCTCAAAGTTCATTTATCTAAGAATGATATAGATCTGGAATCTCAATAAATTTCAATTTAGTCAGAATAAAACATTCAGAATTTATGTGAGAAACTCTGTAGTTGTCAATTTTGAAGGCAGAAGTATACCATGAATCCAAACATATTAATAGGAAAAGGAGCTTTCATTGGAGTATTTTTCAATTCTTAAAAAATCAATCACAGCATAATAAACATTTCTAGACTCCACCCTGAATTGTAACCCCTTTTACAGTAAAAAATATATAAAATAAATAAAGTTGCATGTTTTACAGCTTTTATTTATTTATTTATTTAATAATTTATTTTAATTATTTAAAAAATGTGTGTTACAATTCAGAATTAGATACACAAACATTTATTTTGCAGGGTCCCTAGTTGATGAAGTATGCCTCTCTCTTCCTTAGCAGTATCCCTCCACTGCCATTCTCACCCCTCCCCCTAAACAGTTTTCCAC
>NW_006947266.1:0-847 GCF_000164805.1 Carlito syrichta | reverse complement strand
TATGGTGTTTCAAAGTGGTTCTATTTGAATTTCTTTGATGATGAGTGAGGCTGATAAATTTTCATGTGTCTGCTGGCTGCCTGTATCTCTTCTTATGAAAAGTGTTGAATCACGGATTTTGCACACTTTTCAAAGGGAGGGTTTGCCTGATTTTTCTGAGTGTTTGAGTTTCCTGTAGATCCTAAATGTTATGCCTTTTTTAGATATATAGGTGGACAATCGTTCTTCACAATCTGTTGGCTTTATCTCTACTCTTCTTTTGTTCTGAAGTATGCTAATTTGATGAGATCCCACTTCTCTAACTTACTCTTTAAGGCTTGGGGATGTAGGGCCCTGAAGAGGAATTAGTTTCTGGTTCCAGTTTCCCTAATGATGTCTCCTGCATTTTCTAAGATTATTATAATTTGATGTTTTACGTTTAGGTCTTTGATCCATTTAGAGTTAATTTGTATGGTGATAAATTGGGCTACTGTTTCAATCTTGTGCATGTCATCAGACTTTTCCCAGTACCATTTACTGAATGTGTTCTCCATTGCCCAGTGTGACTTAGAGGTTTTTTCAAAGATGAGTTGGTTGAGAATTTGAGCATTTCATTCTCTGTCCTGATCCATTGGCCTTTGGGCCTATTCTTGTACCAACACCAGGCTGTGTTGATTACTGTAAATATATAGTAAATTTTGAAGTGTGCAACTGCGATAACTCTTGCTTTGTTTCTTTTGATAAGATTATTTTGGCTATTCATGACTGCTTATGGTTTCATATGAATTATTATTATTATTATTACTGAGTTGGATTCTCACTCTGTCGCCCAGAGTGGAGAGCAGTGGCCACCACAACCTCGACCTGG
>NW_006947265.1:0-791 GCF_000164805.1 Carlito syrichta | reverse complement strand
GAATTACAGGCCCTCACTACCACACCCAGCTGATTTTGATTTATTGTAGCGATGAGGTCTCGCTTCCCAGGTGGGTCTTGATCCCATGGGCTCAGGCAATCCACTCACCTCATCCTCCCAAAGGCATGGGATAACAGACTGAGCCACTGAGCCCGGCTTCCTTTTTTTAAAAAACTAGGATGGATTGAGAGGACAGAAAAGCTTCCCAGTGGGAAAGTGAGTTCCCTTCCCACCCACCCCCAGCCTCATGCTGAGCCTGCTGGTCGCCCAGGCCTGCACAGGCCTGGCAACCTGTACCCGACTGCCCACCTGTCCCTGAGGCTGGCAGCAGGCTCCCTGGGCTGGATATCCCAACTGGATTCTTCTGGGAAGCCAGGGCACTGATGCAGGACTGTCTCCTTCCAGCCCACAACCTGCAGCAGGAAGGAGAGCCTTCTGAGTCCTCGGGGCTGGGCTGCTGCACACAGCAGCCCTGCGGGTGTCCACAATGTGGGCATCTGCCTCCTGCAGCAGGGAGAGGCTGCAGAACAGGAAGACCCAGTGGATAGATGTAGGGGTTGAGAGAGGGGGTAAAGAGAGCGAGCCAGGGAGCCACTCAGGTCCTGGGTTTGTAGTCTCTGGAGTGCCATGTATGGCGGATTGACAGGATTGAGCACAACTCTCAGAAAGGGGTATCCATTGAGGAAATTTCCCCAAGGGCCAGGCTTCCTCTCCTGACTTGTAGCTGAAACAAGGGGTGGGGGTATGGTTTGTCAAAGAGCAAATATTTTTTTTTTTAATCTGTGTTTTAT
>NW_006947264.1:0-928 GCF_000164805.1 Carlito syrichta | reverse complement strand
GGCCCATGCGCCAGCATAGTCTGAAACAACTAAGAAGGTGTTGTAACTAGAGCATTCAAAAGAGACACCTACGTGCTAGTTTGGCCATTTGTAACACTTGATTTAATAATCAGATCAAAAGCCAGCTTTGCCAGTTTAATATTTTTAACTGTGGTCCTGGCTTGATATATTATCTTGACGAACTAGCCGACTGGTCCAAGTTCAAATAGCTTAAAAAGAAAGCAAGGGCTTTGGCTCCTGGCCAATAGAATCATAACAAAACCAAACTGTTTGCCAGCCTCCCAAACTATTGCAATCAAAACCAGACAGAAGAAGAAGATTCTTCCTGAAACGTGCCAACATTTTTTTTTTTTTTTTGAGTTGGAGTCTCACTCTGTCGCCCAGACTGGAGTGCAGTGGCCGCTCCCGGCCACCGCAGCTTCGACCTGCTGGGCTCCAGAGATCCTTCCGTCTCAACCTTCCGAGTAGCTGGAATTACAGGCATGCGCTACCACGCCCGGCTGATTTTTTGATTTATTGTAGAGATGAGGTCTTGCTGCCCAGGCGGGACTCGAACCCGCGGGCTCAGGCAATCCGCTCATCTCAGCCTCCCAAAGGCGCGGGATTACAGGCTGAGCCCCCGAGCCCGGCTGTGCCAACATTTTAACCGGTGCGATTCTTCCACTGAATGCACACTGCAGCCAGAAGTCTGCCAAGTGTGCACACTCTGGCTGCACCACTGTGCCGACTCTTCAAATGATTGACATTTTTTTTCCTCTCCTGCTGCCAACTGCTCCCAGAGCTCACCAGCCTGTGTTCTGAAGCCAAGAGTTCACAGTGAACTTTGCAATATCTCATGCAATCGTAATGCAATTAGTGAGGCGTGCCCCTGCTGGGCCTCTCCCCTCCATGCTCTGAGCTCCCAAAGAAGTCAAACATCATGCCAATT
>NW_006947263.1:0-745 GCF_000164805.1 Carlito syrichta | reverse complement strand
TGCTTAAAAAGAAAAAAAAAAAAAGACTACCTCGTTTATAGAATTTTTGAATAGTCACTTATCCTTGTAGAAATTTAGGGATATGTGTGAACAAACGGTTCCCTTCACTTAATGGGAATAAAATCCACCATGTCTACCGCATTTGGCAGAGCACTGTGCACAAGTGCTTGAAGCCAAAGGATTGCTCAGTTGTCAAGGTCCCTCCCATTATGATTTCAAAGTTCTGAGGCTGATGTCATCAATGACAATTTGACATTCTTATTTCCCTGAATTTAATTACATCATTCTTCTCAGACCTGGAAATTACAATTAAGAATTCATATGAAACAAGAAACAATTATGAATAGACAAAAGAATCTTATCTAAATAACAAAGCAGGAGCTATCGCAGTTGCACACTTCAAACTTTACTCTATGCTTACTGTGATCAACACAGTCTGGTATTGGTACAATAATAGGTCCATAGGCCAATGGATTAGGACAGAGAATGAAATCAACAAATTCCCAACCAACTCATCTTTGGAAAAACCTCCAAGAACCACAGGGTAAAGCAGAACATATTCAGTAAATTGTGCTGGTAAAAGACTGACAACCTGCCCAAGACTGAAACAGGACCCCTATCTATCAACATACACTTTAACTCTGAATGTATCAAAGACCTAAACGTAAAACACCAAATTATAATAATCTTAGAAAACGCAGGAGACACCATTACGAGAATTGGGCCCAGAAACTAATTCCTCTTC
>NW_006947262.1:0-548 GCF_000164805.1 Carlito syrichta | reverse complement strand
TGTAGTATGCTATATCACCTAGGTGAGAGTAAGCACAGTTTATAATGTTCACATGATGACAAAATGGCCCATATATTAATTGCTCATAATGTAGCCCCGTCAATAAGTGACACATGACAATACTGACAGAAAAGCAAACATACAGACAAGTGGAATCAAATTTAAAAAACTAGAAATATCAGCCAGGTGTGGTGGCTCAGCCTGTAATCCCAACAATTTGGGAGGCCGAGACAAGAGAATTGCCTGAGCCTGGGGGTTTGAGACCAGCCTGGGCAACTTGGTGAGACCACATCTCTACAATAAATCACAAAAGAAACCTAGCCAGGTGTGGCGGCATATGTCTGTAGTTCCAGCTACTTGGAAGACTGAAGCAGAAAGATCACCTAAGCCCAGCAGGTTGTGGCTACAGTGGCTGTAAGCATGCCACTACAAGCCAGCCTGGGTGACAAGAGTGAGACTACAACTCAAAAAAAAACACAAAAAATGAAAAATTTCACACCATGTAATAAATGTAACTCAAAATTAAAAAAAAAACCTAAATGTAAAAA
>NW_006947261.1:0-4582 GCF_000164805.1 Carlito syrichta | reverse complement strand
AATGAATTACAAAAGCTCCAACAAGAGGCATCTAGCTGAGTTTCAGCAGGGAGTATGGTGGAGATCAGTTAGGGCTCCTGGAAGAGGAGACAATCCAGCTAACTTTGGAGGAGCATGAGGATAAACAAAGGGGTAAGGGCATTCTAGAAGAAATAGTATGAGCAGAGGAATGAAGAGAGGAAAAACATAATGTGTGTCTGGGACACTCAGAAATTTGAGATGACCACAGCCCCCAGAGAGAGGGGGACTGTGACTGGTGGTGGTGGGCAGAGGGAGGCATCTGTAGAGTCCATGCAGGGGGAGAGGACTCCTCTGAAGTTGGTCACCTGTGAAGGTGCCATCCCTTCTTTTCCACAGTGATGGTGTCTCTCTCCTCCAGCTGCACATCAGTGGCTGAATGGTCACCCAAGCCTGGGATTTTTTTTTTTTTTTTTGAGTTGGAGTGTCACTCTGTCACCCAGACTAGAGTGCAGTGGCCACTCCTGGCCACCACAGCCTCAACTTGCTGGGCTCCGGCGATCCTTCTGCCTCAGCCTTCCAGGTAGTAGGAACTACAGGCACGCGCTACCACGCCCGGCTGATTTTTGGTTTATTGTAGAGATGAAGTCTCGCCCACCCAGGTGGGTCTCGAACCCACGGGCTCAGACAATCCACTTACCTCAGCCTCCCAAAGGCGCGGGATTACAGGCTGAGCCACCGAGCCTGGCTGGCCTGGGATTATTTTAAGAAATGGGGTTCACCCTCTTGCACTGAGGCCCCAAACCATAAGCAAACACCTGGACAACCAGAAGATTGGTGTCAGTCAGCTGAAAAATAGACTGAGAAGGCACCTCAGGAAGAAATCAGTGAGTTTGGTGTCTTCTAATCTTGAGAGTCTTAATAGCCTATCTAATGCTTCTCCCAGAAAGTCTATTTTGAATTCAGGCTCATCCTCTAACCTGCATTGAGAGTCAGGCATCAGGGCACCATTTTTCAGCTTTTCAGGGATACATCCTGAAGGGAAGAGAAAACCCATTTCCTAGGTCCCTGTGAAGCAGGACCTTAGATACTGTGCCCCTTCAAATTCTCCCCATTTCTCCCCACATCACAATCATTATTCTTCAGTGATCTCTCCCCAGTGCAGATAAACAAGCAAGTTGAAAGGATTTACTGAGTGTTGACAGCTCCCAGTCCTGAGCCAAACACCTTATGCATCCTCTCCTTGAAGCACAGCACTGAAGAGCAACTTCTCGAGCTGGAGAGCCTGGGTTCAAGCCCATGCCTCACCATAAACTTGCTGAAGGACATTGGTCAAGTTGCTTAAGTTACCCTGCCTCATTGTTCTTCCTTTGTGAAATGGGGATGATAGTAATGATGCGACATGAGTTGTTTGGTGCAAAACTTGTGGTTTCTTTGGCTCAACCCTGAATTTTAGAGTGGCCAGCAAAGTTTTAAAACAAAGTTTATTAGCGAAAAGAAGAGAGGAAAGAAAGGGCAGGCAAAAGTTTTGTACCACAAAGGAAATCTCTCTCTGGAAAAAGAAAGATTGCACTTTTGCTTTTCACCAAGAAGCTAAATACATATATTCACAACAATTGATATGCTAAAGAGAGTGAGACACAGGTAACCATTCTAGAGAGATTGACAGCTCCCTGCTTTTGATGGGAGGAGTGGGCGGAGGGAGTGGTCTTTTCCAGACCACATTCTGTTTTGCAGGAGACCTGCCAGACATTGCCAATACACAAATTCATAAGATAAAAGGGATTTTCAAATCATTTCTATGGCTTTTTTGATTCCCAGTCTGGAAGCCACCTTGATGGAGTTTTCCTTTTGGAAGCTAAAGGGACGGGGTGGTTCATCCTGTCGACAGGACATCTGGACACTTTCTAAAACCTGCCTGTAGGGAATTTATCTATGTCTAACCTGTGTTAGAGCTGTTACAGTAAGACCTCAATCTAAGACTGCTGTAAGAATGTGATGAGTTGAAGCTAATATCACATTGATGCCCAAACCCAGTAAAGATCCAACAAGGAAAGAGAACTACATGCCAATACCCTTGATGAACATAGATATTAAAATTCTTAACAAGGCTCTAGCAAACTGGATCCAACAACATATCTCAAATATCATCCAGCATGACCAAGTAGGCTTCATCCCAGGGATGCAAGGCTGGCTCAACATTTGCAAGGTCATAAATGTAATTAAATACATCAACAGAAGTAAAAACAAAAACCACATGAATATAATCATTGGATGAAGAAAAAACTTTCGATAAAATTCAGCACCCCTCTTGATAGAAACCCTCAAACATCTAGGCATAAAAGGAACATACCTCAAAATACTAAGAGCCATCTATGAGAAACTCACAGTCAGTATACTGATAAACAGTCAGAAATTGAAGCCATTTTCCCTGAAAACCAGAACAAGACAAAGATGCCCGCTCTCACCCCTCCTGTTCAACATAGTATTGGAAGTCCTAGCTAGAGCAATCAAATTTAAGTCATCCTTTTTTACAGATGACATAATTCTATACCTCAAAGACATAATTCTATACCTCAAATTCTATACCCAAGAGAATTTGTCAGAAATCTCCTTGAACTGATAAAGGACTTTGGCAAAAGTCATAGAGTATAAAACAAATGTGCAAAAGACAGTCACATTCCTATATGCCAACAATAAACAGAAACCCAAATAAAAAGCTCAATCCCATTCACAAGAGCCACACTCAAAAAAGAAATACCTTGGTATCTTCCTAACAAGAGAAGTGAAAGACCTTTACAATGAAAACTATGAAACACTGCTCAAAGATGTCAAAAATGACACAGCCAAATGGAAAAATATTTCATGCTCATGGATTGAAAGAATCAACATTGTTGAGATGTTCCTCCTATCCAAGACACTCTACAGATTTAATGCAATAACCATTAAATTACCAGCAGCATTCTTCTCAGACCTGGAAATGACAATACAGGAATTCATATGGAAACATAAATGACCACAAATCACCAAAATAATCCTTAGCAAGAAAAAAAAAAGCAAAAAGCAGGAGGCATCATGCTCCCAGACTTTAAGCTTTATTGTAAAGCTACAATAATCAAAACAGCCTGGTATTGGTACAAGAACAGGCATGTAGACCAATGGAATTGGATTTTGAAAAGTGATGCATATACATAATGAAATATTATGCAGTCATAAACAAGAACAAAATTATGAACTTTACCACAACTTGGATGGACTTAGAGGCTATAATACTGAGTGATCTATCTCAGAAACAAAGAACCGAGTATCACATGTTCTCACTTATAAGTGGACCTTGAACAACTGTCATAATACTATAAGAAGGGGATTGACAGTAGTGAGAAACAGCCAGGGGAGTGCAAGGGTGGGATGGGCAGTATTGGGAAACTGCCAGGGGAAGGGGGGGCACACACCTCATCAACAAGGGTACCTGTATAATGAACATTTGTACACCTAACCCTGAATTGTACCCCACAGCTTTAAAAGTAACAATTTAAAAAAAGAATTTGGTAAATTACCTCATGGAAGGGCCCTAGAACATTGTCTTAATATGCACACAACAATTGTTGGCTATTACTATTACAATTTAGTCTAAAAAGTAGTCTTCTCAATAGAGTTGAAGCTCCATTGTCAACATCACCTGGAGCTTGCAACAGATAGACAAACTCAGCTTAACAATACACCTTCTTCCTGGGGGAGGGTTATACTTCCTTAACCAGTTGGATTCAGAAGTGACTATGTGGCTTGATATAGCCCATGAAGCATAGATGGGAGGTGATGTGCATCATGTCTCAGAAGAAGCATGTAGAGCTGGCTCAGGGCTCATCATCTTTGAAATCAACAGTGACCAAGGGGGACAGCAGGGAAGGGGGAGGCTAGGATTAAGCCAGAAATGGGTACAAGGGGCCAGTCTAGCTGGCGGACCCCCAGGCATCCCAAGCAGGGCTTCACACAGCCTCCCCTCGCCAGCCCCCAGACCTGCCCCCATCGGCAGCAGGATAGGCCTTGGATTTGGCAGTCTCCATCTACTCCACACTCCAGAGGCACAACCCCTCACCTGACTCACCATCCCTTGCTGTGGCTCTGCTACCCCACTCTGCAGAGGAGTCTCAGCCTCATCTGTCTGGGGTTGGGGGTAGGCCCAGTACCTCCCTACTGGAGTAGGGACCCCAGGGAGGATTTCATGTGTGTCAGCCCACCTCTCCTTCTGTCCCGCCTGGATTCACCCATCTGCTAGAGGGGCAAAGGCTCTCATTCTCCACCAGTTGTGTGTTAGCAGCTCACCCTCTTGGACGCTGGACCCCAAGGAGCTTGAAGACCACTCAATGTTGCAGACTGGGCCGAAGGGAAGCCCCAGAGGTGTGGGAGCCAGAATGAGGACAGTGACCCCGGTTTTCCAAGAGGTGACTCTGGAGGGAGCGGGGGTAGGAGGGAGGTTGTGGGCCCAGGGGAAGGGAGACCGGAGAGGCTGGGGGAGCGCACGGGAACACCCTTGGTCCAGCCTTTACCCCTGGGGGATTATGGTCCAGAGGAAGGGAGCCCAGGGAGGTTTGGGGAGGGCACAGGAGCATCCTAGGTTCAGTCG
>NW_006947260.1:0-3712 GCF_000164805.1 Carlito syrichta | reverse complement strand
TGACATCATTGCTCAATGTAGATTTATTATTATTATTATTTTTGAGTTGGAGTCTCACTCTATTGCCCAGACTGGAGTGCAGTGGCCGCTCCCTACCACCGCAGCCTCGACCTGCTGGGCTCCGGTGATCCTTCCGCCTCAGCCTTCCGAGTAGCCAGAATTACAGGCATGCGCTACCACACCCAGCTGATTTTTTGATTTATTGTAGAGATGAGGTCTCGCTGCCCAGGCGGGTCTCAAACCCGCAGGCTCAGGCAATCCACTCACCTCAGCCTCCCAAAGGCGCTGGATTACAGGCTGAGCCACCGAGCCTGGCTTATTATTTTTTACCTGTAGCACAATGTGAGATAGTGGCTCTAGGTAAAGTTTGTGTAAATTAAAGTGTTGTATGAATAGGGTTGAGATCTAGGCCAGGGTAGGTCAGGCTGTCCTGTCTCGTGTCCATAGTGTATGCATAAACAGAGTGAGAAATTTGTAGAAATATAATTCAATTGTTTTGATCATGACTTTCCATGTTCATCGTATAACTCTACTTTTTAGTGATGGAAAACTGTCACTAACCATGTTAATTTTATTCAATTCCAAAGCACATTTAAGAAGTCTTATTATATATAATATAAACACAGAGAATAGGCACAGAAAATACTACAAAAAACACCCAGGTACAACCCCACAAACACTAAACAAATCTTAACATTTGACCTCATTTTATGAGTTTTTGAAAAAGTCATAACATTACAGAAACACTTAAGGGTTCATTGTATGCCCTCTCTCAATCCATTCTCCCTTCCTCCCTGGGGTCATTGCTATCTTGAAGTAGACGTTCATCTTTTTTCTTTTCTTTCTTTTCTACCTAGAATTGTCATGGGATATTCAGTGCACCTTAGGAACAGTGTGTGGATGTTCTTTGACAATGTTTCTTTTCTTTGTGAAAAGCAATTCTTATTGAAAAAATAAAGAAGCACAAGGCATTTGTTTTGAGGTCTTCTGTTCATTTTAATGTCCTTGTTTTCCTCCCCTCCCCCCAACAAAGGAAGTGTCACAGCCATTTATTTTACAGCTTTCTATTAGTGCATCCTGGTTCTCCAGGTTTAGCAGTGAGTACCTGGAGGCACAGGTGATACAGGACACACATGACTCTTGTCCTCTGGGTTCATTCTCTTCTAGAGCTATCTAAATACTTCTCAGTGTATTCCATGGGCCTCTGTAGCAGCATCACTGGATGCTGTGACACGTTGAGACCCAAGTCCTGCCCTAGGCCTGAGTGAGAATCTGCACATGGACAAGATCGTGGGGGAATTCCTAATGTGATCAATTTCTTTTCATCCAGGGCAGCCCTGTTAAAGCCGACCTTCTCAGGCCTCCATTCTTTGTTGTCATCTCTGATGAGACAGGCAAAAAAATTGAGAATAAGTATGTAAACATTTGCATGGTAATTTGACATTATCCTGACATCTAAATGTATGTTAAGTGGACTCATCTTGTTGAAGAGAATACAAAACCTCAAGCTGTCAGACTCCTGAATGAGTAGTATATGGTGTGTGCTATGTACTAGTCTTGTGAGGAAGAGTCATGTTTAGTCAGTGATGGATTAAAAATAAGAAACGCAGTCTGTACCATAAATATCTTGAAAGACAGTCTTCTAGAAGGTGCTGAAGGCATTGATCTGACAGCTATAAGCACAAAATATAAAAATTGCCATGAAAGAGAGAGAAGTGAAGTTCTCTCATGATCACCAATGGAGGGGCTTGGCCTAGTTAGAGGCCAGGAAAGACTTCCCCCAAAAAGTGAAATCTTAACTAAAAATTGAAAGACAGTAAGTAGAATGAACAAGTGAGTGTAAAAAATAAGCATTAAAGATGAGGAAAGATGATGTGCCCCCTGATGAGATTATGCAATCTGTGAAAAAATATAAAACAGCTGTTTAAAGTCACAAGAAAGCAAAAAGAGATTGTTTCTCAATG
Source organism: Carlito syrichta (assembly GCF_000164805.1). NCBI lineage: Eukaryota > Metazoa > Chordata > Mammalia > Primates > Tarsiidae > Carlito > Carlito syrichta. The sequence goes on along the minus strand of NW_006947260.1, from coordinate 1,748 downwards.
TTGCCTCTTGAGACCAAGATCATGTGTTCTTCTCAGGGGAGTCCCTCAATCAGTTCTAATTGCATTACATGTAGTACTATTTTTTCATATAATGCTAATAAGATTTGGATTTTATTTCATGAGATGAGTATTAGAACTGAAAACAGTAAAGAAAAAGGAAAGTTGCCAGAGATAAATTTACTAGGAGTCCCAGGCAGGCCAGCAGCCACCTGATAAAAGCAACAGAAATTCAAAAACTGATGCCAGATTGTTATTATGTGTAGAGGTACTTAATCTAAATATACTTCTACTACTGAAGGCATTACACTTTTTTCACATGGAATAGTTATTTTTCTAAGAAATTCTCAAAATATTAAGACTTAAAAATGTGTGACAAGTGTGCTAAGTTTTATAAAATGTGATTAATCTTACAAGGGGCATATCTGAAAATCAATGTCTTTCTTGAATGTCATGATGAATAAACAACCACTTATAGTACCAAATGGAAAATATTACTTACAAATTCATAAAAATAAAATAATAAGAAATAACATATGCTTCAACCAGGTAGCAACAATATTATTATAAAACTATAAAGTATTACACAGCAATATTAAGGAAGAAAGTCTTAAACAACTGTAGAAACCATACTATGTTCATGAATTGTAGAATATAATTGTTTTAAAATTGTTTTAAGTTTACTGCAATTTTCATAAATACTTTAGTTTTTAAAATTTTTCTTTAAGTCATCTGGAAGAATACAGATGAGAATGTGATACTTCCCTTGTCCCAACTTTGGAATCAGCAATTTATTTCTAGTAAGAATGATAGTTAAAAACCAAAATCTAGCCACAGACTTAGTTTTTAAGAACTAAAGTAACTGTAAAGTACAAAATCTGCTTATGATGATTTTAAAGAACAGAAAAGAGAAATTTGCAAAGCAAATGTGGGGATGGAAAAAATAATTTTTTGTTTATGACCATTGAGTTCAGAAACTTTCATGCATATCAAAAAGATAAGACAAAGATAATACATCCAAATACTGGCTTAAGAGCAGACAAATTAAGAGTTCAGTTTTTAAATAGTAGAATAGTTTGTATCAACAGCAACTACACAACAGCGATTATACACTCTGTGCAAAAATATAAAACAACTGTTTAAAGTCACAAGAAAGCAAAAAAGATCTGGCAAAATTTGGAAAGGAACAAGAATATTGAAAAAAAAGAAGCTAACTAAGTGAGCTTAATGTTTATATATATATATAATATTTGCCCTGAGGGCAATTCTAAAAGTAAAATATATTATTTCTGAAATAAAACATTCAATGGGTGGGCTTAAAAGCAGTGTGGATCCCTCAGCAAAAAAAAATCAGGGAACTCAGGAATGAGCCAATAGAAAAGTCTTAACTGTAGCTCAGAAAATTAAAAGACTGAAGAGACTTTACTGATGTTTGAGATGTGTGGAGCGATATGAAATGATCTAATATGCGGATAGTTGAAGTCTCTTTAAGGAAAATGGGGTAGAAGAAATTTTTGAAGAGATCCTCGCCCTGAATGTGTGTTCTCAACTTGGGCCACAGCAAGAACATGGGATGGGGCCCTGCTGGAAAACTTCCCCTCACCAAACTTCCCCTCTCCAGCTCATCTCAATTGTGACTATAATGTTGCTGTAGCCTATTTTCTATGTAGCCTAGGTATGAGTTGAGAATGGGTGCTGGTACAATCAAGATGGGTGATAGGGGAGTCTAGATACTTGCCTATGTGGCTTAT
>NW_006947259.1:0-628 GCF_000164805.1 Carlito syrichta | reverse complement strand
TCCCTCTTCTGAGTCTCCAATGCCAATTATACCATTATATATGCCATTATAGACCCATAACTTAGCTCCCACTTGTAAATGAGATAATGCAGTATTTGGATTTCTGTTCCTGGGTTACTTCATTTAAGATAATGCTCTTCAGTTCCACAAGAAGTTTCTTCCACATGCAGATGAATAAAACTGGATACCAGCCGGGCTCGGTGGCTCAGCCTGTAATCCCGCGCCTTTGGGAGGCTGAGGTGAGTGGATTGCCTGAGCCCGCGGGTTCGAGACCCGCCTGGGCAGCGAGACCTCATCTCTACAATAAATCAAAAAATCAGCTGGGCGTGGTAGCATGCGCCTGTAATTCCGGCTACTTGGAAGGCTGAGGCGGAAGGATCACCGGAGCCCAGCAGGCGAGGCTGCAGTGGCCGGGAGCGGCCACTTCACTCCAGTTTGGGTGACAGAGTGAGACTCCAACTCAAAAAAAAAAAAAAAAAAAAAAAAACTGGATACCTATCTCTCATCACATACAAAAATTAACTCTAGATAAAGACTTAAATCTAAGACCTGAAACTATAAAAACCCTATAAGAAAATCTAGCAAAAACTTTTCTGGACATTGGCCTGGCAAAGAATTTATGGTTAAG
>NW_006947258.1:0-4979 GCF_000164805.1 Carlito syrichta | reverse complement strand
GGGCCTCATGCTGGAGCACTGCGGCCTGATGTGCGACGTGAACCAGAGGCTGCAGCAGCACCTGCTGGAGATCCGCGGGCTCCAGAACGTGAACCAGCAGCTGCACCGCGACAATCAGGAGCTGCGCGACCTCTGCTTCTTCCTGGACGATGACCCGCAGAACGGGCGCAAGCTGGCGCACCAGTGGTAGGTTTCTGGGCCAAGCGACCGGCGCCTTGTGGCACTAAGCGGTCCCCTGGCAGCACAATCTGCGCGAGCTGGAGGCGCGCCAGGAGACCCTGCTGCGCAAGAACCTGGAATTCAAGGAACTGGTACTGCTGCTGAAGGAGGAGAGCGCAGTGTTGGCGGCGGCGGCGGTTCAGGCAGCTGCATCCACAGCCAGGGCAGTCTGAGTGGGCCGCTGGTAGGCGGCGCGGCTGGTGCTGGGGCCTACGACGTGGACAACGGCAGCAGCACGTTGTGAACGGGCAGTGGCGGCAGCCCAGACTAATATCACCACGTCAAGACCTCGCTTCTGCCCTGGGCCACACAAGGTCCCCAAAGGCAAGGCAGGCGCCACACGGCTATCCCTGGACTACCTCCTGGCGCCGCCCCACCACCGCAGCATCCCCCAAAGGCCTGCAGGATCCCTCGTCCGCTTACCTCAGGCAGCTGGAGATCAAAGTGAGGATCCTGGAGGGTAACAAATTCCTGGCACAGGTAGGCGGCGGCAGGCAGCGGCTGGACCTAGGGTGCTCCTGTGCCCACCCCAAACCTCCCTGGGCTCCCTTCCCCTGGACCATAATCCCCCAGGGGTAAAGGCTGGACCAAGGGTGTTCCCGTGCGCTCCCCCAGCCTCTCCGGTCTCCCTTCCCCTGGGCCCACAACCTCCCTCCTACCCCCGCTCCCTCCAGAGTCACCTCTTGGAAAACCGGGGTCACTGTCCTCATTCTGGCTCCCACACCTCTGGGGCTTCCCTTCGGCCCAGTCTGCAACATTGAGTGGTCTTCAAGCTCCTTGGGGTCCAGCGTCCAAGAGGGTGAGCTGCTAACACACAACTGGTGGAGAATGAGAGCCTTTGCCCCTCTAGCAGATGGGTGAATCCAGGCGGGACAGAAGGAGAGGTGGGCTGACACACATGAAATCCTCCCTGGGGTCCCTACTCCAGTAGGGAGGTACTGGGCCTACCCCCAACCCCAGACAGATGAGGCTGAGACTCCTCTGCAGAGTGGGGTAGCAGAGCCACAGCAAGGGATGGTGAGTCAGGTGAGGGGTTGTGCCTCTGGAGTGTGGAGTAGATGGAGACTGCCAAATCCAAGGCCTATCCTGCTGCCGATGGGGGCAGGTCTGGGGGCTGGCGAGGGGAGGCTGTGTGAAGCCCTGCTTGGGATGCCTGGGGGTCCGCCAGCTAGACTGGCCCCTTGTACCCATTTCTGGCTTAATCCTAGCCTCCCCCTTCCCTGCTGTCCCCCTTGGTCACTGTTGATTTCAAAGATGATGAGCCCTGAGCCAGCTCTACATGCTTCTTCTGAGACATGATGCACATCACCTCCCATCTATGCTTCATGGGCTATATCAAGCCACATAGTCACTTCTGAATCCAACTGGTTAAGGAAGTATAACCCTCCCCCAGGAAGAAGGTGTATTGTTAAGCTGAGTTTGTCTATCTGTTGCAAGCTCCAGGTGATGTTGACAATGGAGCTTCAACTCTATTGAGAAGACTACTTTTTAGACTAAATTGTAATAGTAATAGCCAACAATTGTTGTGTGCATATTAAGACAATGTTCTAGGGCCCTTCCATGAGGTAATTTACCAAATTCTTTTTTTAAATTGTTACTTTTAAAGCTGTGGGGTACAATTCAGGGTTAGGTGTACAAATGTTCATTATACAGGTACCCTTGTTGATGAGGTGTGTGCCCCCCCTTCCCCTGGCAGTTTCCCAATACTGCCCATCCCACCCTTGCACTCCCCTGGCTGTTTCTCACTACTGTCAATCCCCTTCTTATAGTATTATGACAGTTGTTCAAGGTCCACTTATAAGTGAGAACATGTGATACTCGGTTCTTTGTTTCTGAGATAGATCACTCAGTATTATAGCCTCTAAGTCCATCCAAGTTGTGGTAAAGTTCATAATTTTGTTCTTGTTTATGACTGCATAATATTTCATTATGTATATGCATCACTTTTCAAAATCCAATTCCATTGGTCTACATGCCTGTTCTTGTACCAATACCAGGCTGTTTTGATTATTGTAGCTTTACAATAAAGCTTAAAGTCTGGGAGCATGATGCCTCCTGCTTTTTGCTTTTTTTTTTCTTGCTAAGGATTATTTTGGTGATTTGTGGTCATTTATGTTTCCATATGAATTCCTGTATTGTCATTTCCAGGTCTGAGAAGAATGCTGCTGGTAATTTAATGGTTATTGCATTAAATCTGTAGAGTGTCTTGGATAGGAGGAACATCTCAACAATGTTGATTCTTTCAATCCATGAGCATGAAATATTTTCCATTTGGCTGTGTCATTTTTGACATCTTTGGGCAGTGTTTCATAGTTTCATTGTAAAGGTCTTTCACTTCCCTTGTTAGGAAGATACCAAGGTATTTCTTTTTTGAGTGTGGCTCTTGTGAATGGGATTGAGCTTTTTATTTGGGTTTCTGTTTATTGTTGGCATATAGGAATGTGACTGTCTTTTGCACATTTGTTTTATACTCTATGACTTTTGCCAAAGACCTTTATCAGTTCAAGGAGATTTCTGACAAATTCTCTTGGGTATAGAATTTGAGGAATAGAATTATGTCTTTGAGGTATAGAATTATGTCATCTGTAAAAAAGGATGACTTAAATTTGATTGCTCTAGCTAGGACTTCCAATACTATGTTGAACAGGAGGGGTGAGAACGGGCATCTTTGTCTTGTTCTGGTTTTCAGGGAAAATGACTTCAATTTCTGACTGTTTATCAGTATACTGACTGTGAGTTTCTCATAGATGGCTCTTAGTATTTTGAGGTATGTTCCTTTTATGCCTAGATGTTTGAGGGTTTCTATCAAGAGGGGTGCTGAATCTTATCAAAAGTTTTTTCTTCATCTAATGATATATTCATGTGGTTTTTGTTTTTACTTCTGTTGATGTATTTAATTACATTTATGACCTTGCAAATGTTGAGCCAGCCTTGCATCCCTGGGATGAAGCCTACTTGGTCATGCTGGATGATATTTGAGATATGTTGTTGGATCCAGTTTGCTAGAGCCTTGTTAAGAATTTTAATATCTATGTCATCAAGGGTATTGGCATGTAGTTCTCTTTCCTTGTTGGATCTTTACTGGGTTTGGGCATCAATGTGATATTAGCTTCAACTCATCACATTCTTACAGCAGTCTTAGATTGAGGTCTTACTGTAACAGCTCTAACACAGGTTAGACATAGATAAATTCCCTACAGGCAGGTTTTAGAAAGTGTCCAGATGTCCTGTCGACAGGATGAACCACCCCGTCCCTTTAGCTTCCAAAAGGAAAACTCCATCAAGGTGGCTTCCAGACTGGGAATCAAAAAAGCCATAGAAATGATTTGAAAATCCCTTTTATCTTATGAATTTGTGTATTGGCAATGTCTGGCAGGTCTCCTGCAAAACAGAATGTGGTCTGGAAAAGACCACTCCCTCCGCCCACTCCTCCCATCAAAAGCAGGGAGCTGTCAATCTCTCTAGAATGGTTACCTGTGTCTCACTCTCTTTAGCATATCAATTGTTGTGAATATATGTATTTAGCTTCTTGGTGAAAAGCAAAAGTGCAATCTTTCTTTTTCCAGAGAGAGATTTCCTTTGTGGTACAAAACTTTTGCCTGCCCTTTCTTTCCTCTCTTCTTTTCGCTAATAAACTTTGTTTTAAAACTTTGCTGGCCACTCTAAAATTCAGGGTTGAGCCAAAGAAACCACAAGTTTTGCACCAAACAACTCATGTCGCATCATTACTATCATCCCCATTTCACAAAGGAAGAACAATGAGGCAGGGTAACTTAAGCAACTTGACCAATGTCCTTCAGCAAGTTTATGGTGAGGCATGGGCTTGAACCCAGGCTCTCCAGCTCGAGAAGTTGCTCTTCAGTGCTGTGCTTCAAGGAGAGGATGCATAAGGTGTTTGGCTCAGGACTGGGAGCTGTCAACACTCAGTAAATCCTTTCAACTTGCTTGTTTATCTGCACTGGGGAGAGATCACTGAAGAATAATGATTGTGATGTGGGGAGAAATGGGGAGAATTTGAAGGGGCACAGTATCTAAGGTCCTGCTTCACAGGGACCTAGGAAATGGGTTTTCTCTTCCCTTCAGGATGTATCCCTGAAAAGCTGAAAAATGGTGCCCTGATGCCTGACTCTCAATGCAGGTTAGAGGATGAGCCTGAATTCAAAATAGACTTTCTGGGAGAAGCATTAGATAGGCTATTAAGACTCTCAAGATTAGAAGACACCAAACTCACTGATTTCTTCCTGAGGTGCCTTCTCAGTCTATTTTTCAGCTGACTGACACCAATCTTCTGGTTGTCCAGGTGTTTGCTTATGGTTTGGGGCCTCAGTGCAAGAGGGTGAACCCCATTTCTTAAAATAATCCCAGGCCAGCCAGGCTCGGTGGCTCAGCCTATAATCCCGCGCCTTTGGGAGGCTGAGGTAAGTGGATTATCTGAGCCCGTGGGTTCGAGACCCGCCTGGGTGGGCGAGACTTCATCTCTACAATAAACCAAAAATCAGCCGGGCGTGGTAGCGCGTGCCTGTAGTTCCTACTACCTGGAAGGCTGAGGCAGAAGGATCGCCGGAGCCCAGCAAGTTGAGGCTGTGGTGGCCAGGAGTGGCCACTGCACTCTAGTCTGGGTGACAGAGTGAGACTCCAACTCAAAAAAAAAAAAATAAAAAAATAAAAAAAAATAATCCCAGGCTTGGGTGACCATTCAGCCACTGATGTGTAGCTGGAGGAGAGAGACACCATCACTGTGGAAAAGAAGGGATGGCACC
>NW_006947257.1:0-694 GCF_000164805.1 Carlito syrichta | reverse complement strand
TAAATCACAAGACTTTCATGAGAACACAAAGCCAGGTGCATGAGGGGTGTCCCCCACCCATCAGATGTTTCCTCAAGCATGAGGAAGGACAATCCCAATTAAATCACAAGACTTTTACATGAACACAAAGCCAGGTGGATGAGGGGCATCCCCCACCCACCAGGTGTTTCCTCAAGCATGAGGAAGGACAATCCCCAAATTATCTCACTGTTCCTTATGCTTGGCTGATGTTCCTCAAAAGCAATACAACAATTCTAACATCATAATATTCTAATAATCAATAACTTCTAAAGTTTATGCATACACAACATCTAACGGACTAACTTAAATCCTAATACCTTTCTATTCTGTGCTAATTCTACCTACACTATAGAAACTCTTAATTATAGCCCAAACCAGTTCCTAAAGAATGTGGCCCAGTCCAAAGATCATGCTGGGCTGTTTCTAGGAACAATTGATTACAATCTTTTAACAAAATGACTATTCTAAAATCCTGTATATCTATCTTAACTTTTAAAAGTTTCTAATTCCCAATCCTAATATATAAAGTTGGTCATCAGCAATAAAGCTTCTAAAATAAAACCCAAATATAAATTGTAAATTGTACTAAAGCCAAAACTGCAAATGTAGAAAATGGGAACAATGAAATTTCTAAAGTTAGCTGTATCCTTATTAAACTTCAAAATATCATGCT
>NW_006947256.1:0-811 GCF_000164805.1 Carlito syrichta | reverse complement strand
TCTGTTTCTAACTAGTGGTAGAGTAATGAAGCTAGTGTCTCCAATTTTGTTTATCTATCAAATATCCAATTTTCATTTCATTGATCATTGTATTTTTGTTTCAATTTCATTTAGTTCTGCTCTGATCATTATTTCTTTTCTCTGCTAACTTTGGGATTGGTTGATTGTGATTTTCTAGTTCCTTGAGGTGTGATGTTAGGCAATTTTTTTTTTCAGTACAAAAAAATTATTTTTTATAAAATTGCAGGAAACAAGTGAGGACTTACTGGTAAGAGGTAGCATGCAGGTGAAATTTGAGACAGCCCTCACTCCCCTTGGTAATAGACCAGGTACCCTTTGTGTTATCACACATACCCCACACTCTTGCATCCCTCCCTCCCTTAGTAGTGCCCAGTGACTGCCGATTCCACTCTTGTGCTAATGTGACAAGTATTTATGGCCCACTTATGAGTGAGAACATGGGGTATTCAGTATTGTTTCTGTGATAGTTCACTTAGTATCACGCTCTCAAACTGCTTCCAAGTTGCTGTGAAGGCCATGATTTTGTTCTCCTTTATGATGGCATAATACTCCATTGTATATATGTACCACATTTTCTCTATCCAGTACATTTTTGATGGGCAGCAGGGTTAGTTCCAAGATTTACTACTGTGAATAGGTGTGGCAATAAACATGTATGTTCAGGTGTCCAAGCAATCTATGTATGTATATAAAGAAGGTAACAATATTGGAAGAGGTTTTCAGAAATGAAGACAGAATGGGAAAAAAATATTTGCAAATTATACATCTGAAAATGGTCTATCATCCAGGA
>NW_006947255.1:0-769 GCF_000164805.1 Carlito syrichta | reverse complement strand
GACTGAACAATCCTTTGGCTTCAAGCACTTGTGTACAGTGCTCTGCTAAATGGGGTAGACACGGTGGATTTCCTTCCCAAGAAGTGAAGATAATCATGTGCTTACATGGTGAACACATCCAAAAATTTCTCCAGAGATAAGTGACCATTCAAGAATCCTCTAAACGCTGTAGTCTTTTTTTTAATAACAGTCTTTATTGAGAGGACTGAGAAACTCACAAACTGGGAGGGGAACTGAGGGGGTTGCCCACGATGTGGTCTTTTATTATTATGATCACGGAGTCCTGTTGGAGCTTGGTTATAGCACAACCAAATAATACTCTAGCACTTTCTTTATTTTAGAAATTTTGCGTGTTTTTAGTATTGTGTAACAATTTTGAGCAGTTTTTCATACAGGATTTTAGCATTGTTTTCCAAGATCATAATTAATTTTTCAGAGTTTTCAAGTATCTAAATTTTTATACTAATGCAGAGCCCAAATACTTACTACTTTGTACTTCTCCATGTTATTTTGGATTATATATATAGGCCTCCAAATTCACTTTTTTCTGTGTGCCTCGTTGCAAATGCTTGATGATTACAAGTATTAGATTAATCAGATACTTTGTTGCAGAGTACAACATTATGTCTTGGGTAGAGAAAATACTAGGGGATTCAATGGAAATACACTTTTAATATATAAATTGGGTTAAAATATAAAGGGAATAAGATTTTATATTTCCTTCAAATATATAATGGAAACATTTCTCTAACGATTGCACATCTGTAAC
>NW_006947254.1:0-3464 GCF_000164805.1 Carlito syrichta | reverse complement strand
TGACATCATTGCTCAATGTAGATTTATTATTATTATTATTTTTGAGTTGGAGTCTCACTCTATTGCCCAGACTGGAGTGCAGTGGCCGCTCCCTACCACCGCAGCCTCGACCTGCTGGGCTCCGGTGATCCTTCCGCCTCAGCCTTCCGAGTAGCCAGAATTACACGCATGCGCTACCACACCCAGCTGATTTTTTGATTTATTGTAGAGATGAGGTCTCGCTGCCCAGGCGGGTCTCAAACCCGCAGGCTCAGGCAATCCACTCACCTCAGCCTCCCAAAGGCGCTGGATTACAGGCTGAGCCACCGAGCCTGGCTTATTATTTTTTACCTGTAGCACAATGTGAGATAGTGGCTCTAGGTAAAGTTTGTGTAAATTAAAGTGTTGTATGAATAGGGTTGAGATCTAGGCCAGGGTAGGTCAGGCTGTCCTGTCTCGTGTCCATAGTGTATGCATAAACAGAGTGAGAAATTTGTAGAAATATAATTCAATTGTTTTGATCATGACTTTCCATGTTCATCGTATAACTCTACTTTTTAGTGATGGAAAACTGTCACTAACCATGTTAATTTTATTCAATTCCAAAGCACATTTAAGAAGTCTTATTATATATAATATAAACACAGAGAATAGGCACAGAAAATACTACAAAAAACACCCAGGTACAACCCCACAAACACTAAACAAATCTTAACATTTGACCTCATTTTATGAGTTTTTGAAAAAGTCATAACATTACAGAAACACTTAAGGGTTCATTGTATGCCCTCTCTCAATCCATTCTCCCTTCCTCCCTGGGGTCATTGCTATCTTGAAGTAGACGTTCATTTTTTTTCTTTTCTTTCTTTTCTACCTAGAATTGTCATGGGATATTCAGTGCACCTTAGGAACAGTGTGTGGATGTTCTTTGACAATGTTTCTTTTCTTTGTGAAAAGCAATTCTTATTGAAAAAATAAAGAAGCACAAGGCATTTGTTTTGAGGTCTTCTGTTCATTTTAATGTCCTTGTTTTCCTCCCCTCCCCCCAACAAAGGAAGTGTCACAGTCATTTATTTTACAGCTTTCTATTAGTGCATCCTGGTTCTCCAGGTTTAGCAGTGAGTACCTGGAGGCACAGGTGATACAGGACACACATGACTCTTGTCCTCTGGGTTCATTCTCTTCTAGAGCTATCTAAATACTTCTCAGTGTATTCCATGGGCCTCTGTAGCAGCATCACTGGATGCTGTGACACGTTGAGACCCAAGCCCTGCCCTAGGCCTGAGTGAGAATCTGCACATGGACAAGATCGTGGGGGAATTCCTAATGTGATCAATTTCTTTTCATCCAGGGCAGCCCTGTTAAAGCCGACCTTCTCAGGCCTCCATTCTTTGTTGTCATCTCTGATGAGACAGGCAAAAAAATTGAGAATAAGTATGTAAACATTTGCATGGTAATTTGACATTATCCTGACATCTAAATGTATGTTAAGTGGACTCATCTTGTTGAAGAGAATACAAAACCTCAAGCTGTCAGACTCCTGAATGAGTAGTATATGGTGTGTGCTATGTACTAGTCTTGTGAGGAAGAGTCATGTTTTAGTCAGTGATGGATTAAAAAAAGAAAACGCAGTCTGTACCATAAATATCTTGAAAGACAGTCTTCTAGAAGGAGCTGAAGGCATTGATCTGACAGCTATAAGCACAAAATATAAAAATTGCCATGAAAGAGAGAGAAGTGAAGTTCTCTCATGATCACCAATGGAGGGGCTTGGCCTAGTTAGAGGCCAGGAAAGACTTCCCCCAAAAAGTGAAATCTTAACTAAAAATTGAAAGACAGTAAGTAGAATGAACAAGTGAGTGTAAAAAATAAGCATTAAAGATGAGGAAAGATGATGTGCCCCCTGATGAGATTATGCAATCTGTGAAAAAATATAAAACAGCTGTTTAAAGTCACAAGAAAGCAAAAAGAGATTGTTTCTCAATGTTGCCTCTTGAGACCAAGATCATGTGTTCTTCTCAGGGGAGTCCCTCAATCAGTTCTAATTGCATTACATGTAGTACTATTTTTTCATATAATGCTAATAAGATTTGGATTTTATTTCATGAGATGAGTATTAGAACTGAAAACAGTAAAGAAAAAGGAAAGTTGCCAGAGATAAATTTACTAGGAGTCCCAGGCAGGCCAGCAGCCACCTGATAAAAGCAACAGAAATTCAAAAACTGATGCCAGATTGTTATTATGTGTAGAGGTACTTAATCTAAATATACTTCTACTACTGAAGGCATTACACTTTTTTCACATGGAATAGTTATTTTTCTAAGAAATTCTCAAAATATTAAGACTTAAAAATGTGTGACAAGTGTGCTAAGTTTTATAAAATGTGATTAATCTTACAAGGGGCATATCTGAAAATCAATGTCTTTCTTGAATGTCATGATGAATAAACAACCACTTATAGTACCAAATGGAAAATATTACTTACAAATTCATAAAAATAAAATAATAAGAAATAACATATGCTTCAACCAGGTAGCAACAATATTATTATAAAACTATAAAGTATTACACAGCAATATTAAGGAAGAAAGTCTTAAACAACTGTAGAAACCATACTATGTTCATGAATTGTAGAATATAATTGTTTTAAAATTGTTTTAAGTTTACTGCAATTTTCATAAATACTTTAGTTTTTAAAATTTTTCTTTAAGTCATCTGGAAGAATACAGATGAGAATGTGATACTTCCCTTGTCCCAACTTTGGAATCAGCAATTTATTTCTAGTAAGAATGATAGTTAAAAACCAAAATCTAGCCACAGACTTAGTTTTTAAGAACTAAAGTAACTGTAAAGTACAAAATCTGCTTTATGATGATTTAAAGAACAGAAAAGAAAAAATTTCAAAGCAAATGTGGGGATGGAAAAAAATAATTTTTTTGTTTATGACCATGAGTTCAGAAAACTTTCATGCATATCAAAAAGATAAGACAAAGATAATACATCCAAATACTGGCTTAAGAGCAGACAAATTAAGAGTTCAGTTTTTAAATAGTAGAATAGTTTGTATCAACAGCAACTACACAACAGCGATTATACACTCTGTGCAAAAATATAAAACAACTGTTTAAAGTCACAAGAAAGCAAAAAAGATCTGGCAAAAATGGAAAGGAACAAGAATATTGAAAAAAAAGAAGCTAACTAAGTGAGCTTAATGTTTATATATATATATATAATATTTGCCCTGAGGGCAATTCTAAAAGTAAAATATATTATTTCTGAAATAAAACATTCAATGGGTGGGCTTAAAAGCAGTGTGGATCCCTCAGCAAAAAAAAAAAAAAAAAAAAAATCAGGGAACTCAGGAATGAGCCAATAGAAAAGTCTTAACTGAAGCTCAGAAAATTAAAAGACTGAAGAGACTTTACTGATGTTTGAGATGTGTGGAACGATATGAAATGATCTAATATGCGGATAGTTGAAGTCTC
>NW_006947252.1:0-2654 GCF_000164805.1 Carlito syrichta | reverse complement strand
AAAAAGTCCCTCATGACCTAACATGAAAAGTCCCTCATGACCTAACATGAACATGTTTTAGAAAATAATCTTTAAGGTTGGGTGCGGTGGCTCATGCTTATAACCCCAGTATTTTGGGAGGTGAGGTGAGAGGGTAGTGTGAGCTCAGGTGTTTGAGACTAGACTGGTCAAATTGTTGAGACCTCATCTCTACAATAAATCAAAAACTTAGATGGGCATGGTGGTGCATGCCTGGGTTCCAGTTACTTGGAAGGCTGAGGAGGATGTATCACCTGAGGTCAGTGGGTCAAGGCTGCAGTGATCATAAGCAGGCCACTGCACTCCAGCCTTCCAGCCTGGGTAGCAGAGTGAGACTCATTAAAAAAAAAAAAAGATTTAGGACACATCTCCAATAGGTTTGGGTTACCTTGTAGCCTTCCTCACAAGGGAATTTCCTGGATCAGGTAACTTCAACTCCAACTGAAAAGGAAGGTAATTTTTGTTCATTATACACAAACTTAAATGATCCCAGGGCCTTTGTTACATCTCCATTTATTTGAACCAGTTCATCCCCCATCTTTTTCTTCCTCAGAATTTACTTTTCAAATTGATTTGTCGTTTTATATTCCTAATGGCTTCCCAGCAATATTTAAACAATAGGAAAAACTGTTCTTTAGCATACAGTCCATTTCTGCTTTCAGAGCACCCTATCCCTTCTATTGTTCCAGATAGACTGTTTTGGTGTCTTGATGTTTGGACCTCACTTAGGCTCCACTTTAAAATCTTGCTTATCTTTTTTTTAAACCATAACTGTATTTTACTAATGAATAAATAATTACAACTCAGTATCTAAGCACTATTATTAAAATATATACAAAATGTGTTTTACAAAATAACACAAAAGACTGCTCAACTTTGAATGGAGTCAGTCAGGAAAGATTTCATATAGGGAGATCATTGAAAAATAAGTAGATGTACCCCAAAGCAGATACCTAGAAATAAGCCTGTCTGGCTGGGGTTACAGCACAGAGGCAAAGCAAAGACCTAGAAGCAAGAAGGAAAAAGAAACACTCAGAGAAATGTAAGTAGCTAGGAAAAGCAAGAGTGTAGGACTCAAGGTAAAAAGTAGTAATATACATTTGAAAAGTTGTCTTGGCTGTTATGGATTATTCCTACTTAGAGAGCTACACACAAGAGGAAAAAATAAGTACACAAGAGGAAAAAATTACTCTAAAAACTATAAAATATACTTTTTCCTCAAAGCAGAGTTTGAGATCATCACTAAAACACAGAATGGGCTGGCACAGTGGCTCACATCTACAATCCCTGCACTTTGGGAAGCCAAGGCAGGAGGATTGCTTGAGGTCAAGGCCAGTCTAGACAACATAGTGAGACTCTCACCTCTTCAAAAAATTTAATTAGCCAAAAAATAGAAAATTTAGCTGGACATTTTGGCACATGCCTGTAGGTTGAGGCTACAGTGAGCAATGAGTGTACCACTTTTAAAGCTTTTTGCTCATTCTGATGACTCTAAGCCTTCATTTATGAAAGCCTCAAAACAATAGAAACTGGGGTTTCTTTTGCATTGTGATAGTCCCATGCCTGATACTGATCCATGAACATAATACTCAATACACATTTACTCAATTAATGAAAGCATCTGGCCTTCAAGTTTTCAGCTTCTAGCTCTAATTGCCTTGGAGAGCAGTTACAGAGCACAGAAAAAAATAAAGTAAAAGGACAGTCAGTTCCCACACTTACTTTTCCTTCCAAATAGCCTTCACCACTATCAACATTCAATATCAATAGGGGCCATTTGTTAAAATTCAAGAAACAGGACACATCATTATTAACTAAAGTCCATAGTTTACATTATGCATGGTTTTCTATGTTGTATATTTTATGCTTATATTATATATGGTATTATTTACCTTCTCCCCCTAAATGAAAGGACTGGTTTAAGGGTTTTTTAAAAATTTTTTTAATATTAAATATGTGGGTGGTACAACTCAAGGTTAAGTATGTAAATGTTCATTATGCTGGTACCCTTGTTGATGAGATATGCCAGTTCCCCTCTACTGTTTCCCACTGTTTCCCACTACTGCCAAACCCTTCCTTGTAGTATTATGATAGCTGTTCAAGGTCCACTTATGAGTGAGAACATGTGATACTCGGTTCTTTGTTTCTGTATTATAGCCTCTAATTCCATACAAGTTGCTGTAAAGTTCATAACTTTGTCCTTATTTATGGCTATGTAATATTCCATTGTGTGTGTGTGTACCATATTTTTTAAATATAGTCCTCTTTCTATGGACAGCATGGTTGGTTCCATGTTTTTGCAATTGTAAATAATGCTGCAATAAACATGCATGTGCAGGCATCCTTTTCATAGAGTGATCCGCGTCCCTCTGGGTATATTCCAGTAGGGAGATTGTGGGGTTGAATGGGAGGTCAATTTTTAGATCATTTAGGAACGGCTACCCTGTTTTCTTTTTCGTTTTTTTTTTTTTTGAGTTGGAGTCTCACTCTGTCGCCCAGACTGGAGTACAGTGGTCACTCCCAGCCACCGCAGCCTTGACCTGCTGGGCTCCAGTGATCCTTCCGCCTCAGCCTTCCAAGTAACCGGAATTACAGGCATGTGCTACCATGCCCGGCTGATTTTTTGATTTATTGTA
>NW_006947251.1:0-713 GCF_000164805.1 Carlito syrichta | reverse complement strand
GTGGCTTTTGGGGAACTTTGTTGGGTTAATATTTATTTTTATTCCACTGTGGTCTGAGAAGGTATGGCAAAAAGGGAACTCTTCTACTCTGTTGATGGGAGTGCAAACTAGTACAGCCTCTGTGAAAACAGGGTGGCCGCTGGGCTCGGTGGCTCAGCCTGTAATTCTGTAATTCCGCGCCTTTGGGAGGCAGAGGTGAGTGGATTGCCTGAGTCCGCGGGTTTGAGACCCGCCTGGGCAGCGAGACCTCATCTCTACAATAAATCAAAAAATCAGCCGGGCATGGTAGCACATGCCTGTAATTCCGGTTACTTGGAAGGCTGAGGCGGAAGGATCACTGGAGCCCAGCAGGTCAAGGCTGCGGTGGCTGGGAGTGACCACTGTACTCCAGTCTGGGCGACAGAGTGAGACTCCAACTCAAAAAAAAAAAAAACGAAAAAGAAAACAGGGTAGCCGTTCCTAAATGATCTAAAAATTGACCTCCCATTCAACCCCACAATCTCCCTACTGGAATATACCCAGAGGGACACGGATCACTCTATGAAAAGGATGCCTGCACATGCATGTTTATTGCAGCATTATTTACAATTGCAAAAACATGGAACCAACCATGCTGTCCATAGAAAGAGGACTATATTTAAAAAATATGGTACACACACACACAATGGAATATTACATAGCCATAAATAAGGACAAAGTTATGAACTTTACAG
>NW_006947250.1:0-547 GCF_000164805.1 Carlito syrichta | reverse complement strand
TTTTTTTTTTTTGCTGAGAAGTTTTTGATTACTGATTCAATCTCCTTATAGTGCAAGTCTGTTAAGACTATCTATTTTCTTCATGATTTAGTCTTTTTAGGTTGTGTTTCTTAGATTTTAACCATTTCTCCTAGGTTGTCCAGGCTGGTAATTTGATATAACTATTTATATTATTTTCTCACAATTTAAAAAAATTTCTATAACATGTATGGTTATGTCTCCTCTTTAATTTTTTATTCTGTTTGTGTGTGTGTGTGTGTGTGTGTGTGTGTGTGTCTTCACTCTTTTTTTTCCCCTGAGGGTATGATGTTTGTGATCATCTGTTCAATAAACCAAATCTTTATTTTTGTTGATTTTTACATTTCTCTATTCTTTAGTTTATTTCTGCTCAATCTTGCAAAAATTTTTTTTCAAAGTGAATTTGTTTATGAATCGGTGCCAAATAAATTTATGCTTGTGGAGGGAATCAAGGTACAGGTCTCTTACACTGATGCTGCTGACTTGACTTTCAATCAACTTAATAATGAATATTACAAAACCTTGCATT
>NW_006947249.1:0-739 GCF_000164805.1 Carlito syrichta | reverse complement strand
CTGCATGTGGAATGAAATATACAGCAACATCTTTGGAAAACAGTATGGTGGTTTGTAAAGGGACAAGATCTTGACTACCATGTGACTCACTAATTCCCCTGTCGAGAATATAACTGCAGGAACTCAATTATTTTACAAAACAGATACCTGCACCATTATGTTTTTTTTAGCTCTAATTGTATCCCCTAGTATTTTCCCTACCTAAGACATACTGCTGTACTCTGAAACAAAGTGTTTGAATAATCTGATACTTTTAATCACCAAGCATTTAAACTGAGGCACACAGAAAAAAAGAGCATTTGGGGCCCAATATATGTAAAACAAAAAACAAGGAGATTTACAAAGTAGTAAGTATGAGGGCGGTGCATTAGTATGAAAATTTAGATAATTGAAAATTCTGGAAAATTTATTATGATCTTAGCAAAAGCAATGTTCAAATCCTGTAAGAAAGACTGCTCAAATGCTTTTACACAATAGTAAAAACACCCAAAAGTTTCTAAACTAAAGAAAGTGCTAAAATATGATTTGGGTTTCCTATGACCAAGCTCCAACAGGATTCCATGACCATAATATTAAAGACTACCTCGGGGGCAATGCCCTCAGTTCCCTCCCAGTTTTGGAGTTTCTTGGTCCTCTCAATAGACTGCTTAAAAAAAAAGACTACCTCGTTTACAGGACTCTTGAATGGTCACTTATCCCTGGAGACATTTTTGGATAGGTGTGAACACATGGTTCTCTG
>NW_006947248.1:0-1352 GCF_000164805.1 Carlito syrichta | reverse complement strand
TCCTGTCACCCAGCAGCAGCCCCTTACCACACCTGGACTGTGGGAGTGATCACTATGGGTAGCACTCTCAACAGAATAAGCCCAGGGAAGAGGTCAAGTTAGTCCATTGAAGTTAGGTTTATACTATTTAAATCTGTGATTTCAGAGTCCCAAGTACTCAGAGTGTGATGTAGAGGAAGACAATTTTCCCTCTGTTATCACAATCTCTCTGCAGGAATAACTGAAGTTGAGACACATGAGGGAAACTTTCATTTCTACGACACTGGGAAAAGGACACTCTTGCTGGGGTATTAATGTTATCTTATTAATTATTATTAGTATTATTATTGTGATTTTTGATAGCCCAATAAGTATTAGATTGGAGACTTGGAAACAAGAATTTCAGTAAGTGTTCAAAGGGTCCCTTTACAGTCAAGCAAATTGGTGATGACTTTCTCTCTTTGTGACACTCAGATTTGCCTCCAGCCTCATGTTCCCTTTCTCCATGACTTCTCTGAAACTCAGATCCTTCTCTAGGTAAATTAGTCTTGGTCTTCATCCTACTTTGAAGATAATTGATCCTCAGGTGTTTAGGCTGTCCAGAGTTATTTTTATCCTAATTCAGATTACATGGCCAGGAACATTTTGTTTTATTTTAGTAAGAAACAGAATTTTTATTTATTTATTTATTTATTTATTTATTTATTTATTTATTTATTTTTTGAGTTGGAGTCTCACTCTGTCACCCAGACTGGAGTGCAGTGGCCACTCCCGGCCACCACAGCCTTGACCTGCTGGGCTCCAGTGATCATTCTGCCTCAGCCTTCCAAGTAGCTGGAATTACAGGCATGCACTACAATGCCCGGCTGATGTTTTTTTTTTTTTGATTTATTGTAGAGATGAGGTCTCGCTGCCCAAGTGGGTCTCAAACCCACAGGCTCAGGCAATTCACTCACCTCAGGCTCCCAAAGGTGCGGGATTACAGGCTGAGCCACCAAGCCTGGCTCTATTTTTTTTTAATACATAGAGGTGGTTCCCCCATCAGAACATTCATGCTGAAGACTGAGAAAAATAAGTTCACATTGCAACAAAGAGTTTTACTATGAAGTTTCAAACACCAAGAACAAGATGTTTCCATTTAGCATAGATACAAGACCTAAGACCAGTGTTATGGGGTATGATTTGGTTTTGGTCACACAAATTTGAAAAAACACAGTGTCATCTGTCTGCATCTAAAGTAAATTTTTGGTTTTTATAAACTTAAGTGTAATGGTTCACAGTCATTACAAAAGGCTTTATAACAGGGGTCTTCAAACCCGAGATCACAGCCCTTTGCAAGTTTGTGGCCTTAGAAACTGGGTCACACAGCAGGA
>NW_006947247.1:0-714 GCF_000164805.1 Carlito syrichta | reverse complement strand
CAGGCAGAATGTTTTCTTTTGTTTCATTAATTACCAAAACTCTGTCTGCTTCAGCCCATGGCCACCATCATGGCAGTCATGCATTTCCTTGTTCAAGAGTGTGATAGCTACTATTTGATTTTTAGAGTAGACTTGTTAGGATAAAATATATACATATACACTCATAGTTGCATAAATTTATGCTTACTGTTTTGTTTCCTTTTGCTACATTATTTGAATATAATAGTTACTATAAAATTTATAAAAGAATTAATGATAAAGTATTAGCTTAATAAGATATAGCATAGTATTAAAGTCCAATCACTAGATCATATAAAAATTAAAGTTTAGACATATGAACCTCATATGAATTATAGTAAAGTTTGGCAGTTTAAGAATAAGTTTTAACTGAATTATAAGGCATTACGTTAAATCATAATAGGTTAATAGTATAACTAACAGCTAAGTCATTTAAGTAAACTTATAGATTATAGTATAGTGTTAAGTTGATAATATTAATCATTAAAAAATATTAGGAGTCAGTGAACTTGGATTGAACCTAGAGTTAACTTAGAAAGTTTTTTGTATTAATCAGGGTTTAGAACAAAGAGTATAATATGAATGATTTATTGAACATTATGGAAAACACTTTGAACGATCTGTATTGAAATTGTGCACCTATGACCTTAATTGGGTTTTTGTGAAGCACGACAGGCATCATGGAATTCGAATTGG
>NW_006947246.1:0-606 GCF_000164805.1 Carlito syrichta | reverse complement strand
TCTACTTTTGTTATTAATGCAGCTGAAAAGTTCTGTACAGTGAGAAGATGGAAAGCATAATTCACTCAAACCTCCACTACTCCTTGCAAAAAGGCAAGAGGGGAATTCATGAAAAAATTACCTTCCCTTCATTTGAACTCCTCCCTAGGTTTCCACGTCCCCGGCCTCCTGGTATTAGACCACGCAATCACTTGATTAAACATTTTAGTTGGGAAAATGGTAAAAACTCAGAAGGTGCTCGATTCAATGTTTGTCAGGAAACTTACTGGCCTTGCCAGGAAATTATCAATAGAGATTTTAAATATCATTTGTGGGTAGATAATCACTTGTAAGATTTTATTTCTTCTGATTGGTGACTAATTGGAGAAATTTGAGAAGTTACAGTTTGTAGTTTTAGGAAGAGTGCCAATGCAAAAATTACATTTACTTAATTTCTTAATTTCTATATGTGGTATATTATGCTTAAGAAATTAACAAACACATGAATATTAGAGGACTTCATGTTATTCAGACTGAGTTTTTAACATAGAGTTAAGGGCATAAAGTTAAGGTTATAGAATTTCAAGCATAAGAAAATACAAAGCAGGCTTCATGATATGAGTGTGT
>NW_006947245.1:0-5127 GCF_000164805.1 Carlito syrichta | reverse complement strand
AAATTTGTTAAATAGCATAGGACTTTCAACTATTGTCTCTACTTTTAATAATTAGAAAACATTCATTATTCTAAGAGGAATTTCTGTAGGTTGCAATGCAATGCAATTTTACATCTGCCCTGCTAACTTAATCTCCTTCCTAGCCACTGTGTAGATTCATAGAACTACAGAAACTAAAGGTGCTTGACCTAATTCCCTTGGGAAAAAAACTTGTTCTATCACATTTTAACTGACTGATCTTGAACAAGCTACTGTAGCTGTTTGGTCAAATTTCTATAAAATGGCAGTATTAATAGTGGCAATAATGGCAATAACGTTTGTACATCAGGACTTCTCAGAACTGAACTCACAAATTTAACACCTGAGAATCTTGTTCAAGTGCTAAGTTCTTTACTCTGTGTGGTATGGATCCCAATCATCTGCATTTTTAGACAATGTCCAGATGCTGCTTATTAAAAGATGATGATTAGTTTCACCATTAAAGTTGCAAAGGTCTACATCATGTGGTCTGCACTACAGGGTTATTGTGAAGACTAAACAAATTCATTATGTAAAATGATAAATTCAGTGAATTTTACATAGCAATCTATCATGAATTATCATTTGCATTAAGGGAAATTAAATTTATGTGATCTATTATATTTATTTAACAGACAATGTATGTTATCAAGAGGGTGGAAATAACTTGTACAATGTCACATGAAATAATCCCAGAAAAATCTTGTTGCCCAATATTTCTTTGGTAATTGCTTTTTGCCAACTTTGATCGTGCCATCCCTTTTCCATCAACTAGAATATATTCTAATGCTGCTCATCCTAGAGTAGTTTTATACATTCATCAAACTCAAATGTTGTTGCCAATTATGGGAAATCATTTACAATTGCCCCAAATATCTGTTGTATCCCTGCTCCTCTGAACTGTTTTTTCTTTTTAATTATTTTTATTTTAAAGAAGTGTGGTAAAATGCAGGATTAGGTATACAAATGATCATTGTACAGTTAAAGTTTGAACCTCACTTTGATCCCCACATCACCTGGTTTGAGATGTGGTGCTCTTATTGATGAAGTATGCTCCCCTGGCATTTTCCCACTACTGCCAATCCCTTTTTTATAGTATTGTGATTATTGTTCACAGTCTGCTTGAGTGAGAGAACATGTGGTACTCTGTTATATGTTTCTGTGATAGATCACTTAGTGTTACAGCCTCTAAATACATCCAAGTTGCTGTGAAGTTCATAATTTTGTCCTTCCTTATGGCTGTGTAAAATTTCATTGTATATATGTACAATATTTTTAAAATTCAGTCTACTTTTGATGGGCAGCATGCTTGCTTCCAATTTTTTGCTATTTTGAATAGTACTGCAATAAACATGCATGCACAGGTATGTTTTTTGTAGAATGATTTGAGTTCTTCCAGATGTATTCCCAAAAGGAGGTTTGCTGGGTCATATGGGAAGTTGATTGTTAAATCTTTTAAGAATTTCCATGCTGTTTTCCACAGAGGTTGTACCAGTTTACATTCCCTCAACAGTGTAGGAGTGTTCTCTTTTTCCTGCATCCTCTCCAGGATCTGTTGTTTTTTGAGTTATTGATGATGGCCATCCTGACTGAAATTAGGTGGTTTCTCAGTGTAGTTTTAATTTGCATTTCTTTGATGATTAGAGAGGCTGAGCATTTTTTCATGTATCTGTTGACTGCTCATATGTCTTCTTTTGAGAAGTGTCTATTCATATCTTTTGCCCACTCTTTAATAGGGCTGCTTGTTTTTTTTTATTTTCAGAATGTTTGAGTTCCTAGTAGATCCTGGATGTTAGGCCTTTGTCAGACAAACAGTTGGCAAATATTTTCCCCCAGTCTGTGGGCTGTCTCCCTGCTCTCTTGATGGTTTCTTTTGCTTTGCAGAATCTTGTCAGTTTGATGGGGTCCCACTTGTCTATCTTATCTCTTATGGCATGGGCACTTGGGGTTTTGATCAGGAATTGGTTGCCAGTTTCAATTTCCATAAGGGTGTCTCCTGCAATTTCTAAGGTTCTTATAGGTTGAGGTTTGATGTGTGGTCTTTGATCCATTTAGAGTTGATTTTTGTGTGTGGTGATTAATAGGCATCTCGTTTTAGTCTTCTGCATGTGCTCCATCTTTTCCAGCACCATTTACTGAATAAGTTGTCCTCTCCTCAGTGATTGTTAGTGGAGGCTTTGTTGAAGATGACCTGTTATATTCTTTCTCTTCTCTGTGAATTATTTGGCACTTCTTATACACACATTTGTCAAAAATGTTTAAAACATATCCTAATATTGTTCATTGGATGCATGGACTGATTTTTTGTTCCTCAATGTACTTCTAATACTTTCTCCATAAACAATAAATAATGATTAATTGATTGACCAAAAGCTTATTCATACTCCAAATAGTAATAACTCCATTATGTCAGCAGCCAGTAAATCCAGGAAAAGACATATACCCATGCTTTCTTTCAACTATTCAAAATAGTGTATTCTTGATTTCTTTCATGGGTATCTTAAATAAACAACAACAACAAAATAGGTATTAGAATTGGAAAACTTGCATTTGAGTACCCATGTCAACCACACAGTTTGCACAATGGTCACTTTAATTTTTGTTAATGTTCTTATGTATCAAATGAAGGTGGTAAATTTGCCAGCTTACCTCTTATGGTTCAAGATGTATGAGATCTTTGCCTGGTTCCAGAAGAGGCCACATAATTCAATGTCTGGCAAACTAGGATCAATTTGGAATTTTTTCCAGAGTTACCAGGTAAGAATTATGTTGCTTCCACCAGGAACAATGAAACAGTTAATGGCAAGCCTGTCAATTGCTGGTGAAGAGTTTTGGATTTGCTTGGGATCTTCCACTGTTCCTTCTTTCCTGTTTCTCCCTTTTGGGAATGGGATATCTCTACAATTCCTGTCCCACCATTGTATTTTGAAAGCACACATCATGTTTGATTTTACAGCTTCTCAGCTGGAGAACACTTTTTCTCAGGATGAATCTTTAGATGAATCTGTCTCATTTCTGATTTAGATGAAAGTTTGGACTCCAACTGTAACGTTAATGCAGAAACAAGTTAAGACTTTGGGGCTATTGGGATAAAATGTATGCATTTTACATTAGAGAAGGACAGAACTTTGGTGGAACCAGGGACAGAATTTTTTGCTCTGAATGTTTGTGTCCCCCAAAATTCATATGTTGGAATGAATTCCAATGCTATACTGTTCAGAATGGGACCATTCATGCTTTCATAATGGAATCAGCCTTTATAAAAGATGCCCAAGGGAGGGAATCTCTCTTCACACACAGTGTTACAATTGAGACTTTTTACATTCATGTATTTTTTTATGCTTCAGAGGAGAAAAATAATCTAGTATATATTTACCCAAATACTGACCTTTCTATTGCTCTTACTTCATTGGTAATGTAATATATTCTCCTCTGGTATAATTTGTTTACAGCCTGAGGAACTTTCTTATTCACGCTTTCACTAAGTAGTACCTCCTTAGCTAAGGAGAATACATTCTAAGACCCTCAGCAAATGTTTGAAACCTCAGATAAGCCCTATATATCCTTTTGCAGCTTGGGGTACAACAGAAAGCTAGCACAAATTTATCCTCCCAGTTTTACAATTTCAGAGATACAAGATTTACTTTTAACCTAGTTCTCAGAAAATTCAGTCTACAATTATTTTTTGTCTTGTTAAGTTGAGAACTCTCATCTTTTCACTTAAAGGAAGTACTTCATGGCTCTTCTTTGTTATATCCAAATAACCAGCATCACTCTTTTTTCACTTTGGGGTCAATACAAAATTAAATAAGGGTTATGTGGACATAAACACTACAATAGTATACAGTCTAAGTAATAAAATAGATGAATTCTAAGTAATTAATGTGTGGACAGCATAGACAAGGTAAAGATGCTGGACAGAGGGATGACTCAAGTTTCTGGAAGCAGAGTTTATCATGTTAATCTGAATAGCATGCAACTTAAACCTGAAAGCATGGAATGTGAAACCATGGATATGTAGAACATGAAGCAACATATGAAGTTGTAGCAAGAAGCCACCACCCATGCGAAATGGACTTTTACCAGACACAGAATCTGCAGCGACTTGGTCTTATACTTCCCAGCCTCAGGAACCATGAGAAATAATCAATTGTTTATACACCGGAAAGTTCATAGCATTTTTTACAGCAGCTTGAACAGAAAACAATAGTTTGCATGGCACATAATTTCCTACACTTTAATCTTTCCATATTAAATATAAATAGTTTTTTTATCAAAATAGATCTAGTAATATTTTAAAAATCCAAGCTGACAAATTCTTTTAATTGGTGTGTTTAAGCTATCAACATTTAATATAATTACTGACATGTTTGAATTTAGGTCTATTGTTCTGCCATATTTCTGTTCACCCTCAATGATTTTTGTTCTTTTTTTCTTCCTTTTCTGCCTTTAAAAAACTATTTGAAATTGTTT
Source organism: Carlito syrichta (assembly GCF_000164805.1). Lineage (NCBI taxonomy): Eukaryota > Metazoa > Chordata > Mammalia > Primates > Tarsiidae > Carlito > Carlito syrichta. Next base: position 636 of record NW_006947245.1, on the reverse strand, counting down.
TAGTACTTAATTTTAAGTTCTCCAATGGAATTTTTGCTGTTTCTTTGTGTTACAATTTAGTGATTGCTCTGGACATTAATATAAATACATATATGAGGGGATACAATAACTGGAATTTATTTATAAAAAAATAATCTATTTTTGCATGTTTAAACTTTAGTCACCTTCAAAGGCGTCTCCATTTGATCCAATATACCTACCAAGATACATTTTCTACTCCTCAAACAATTATTTAACTTGTTGATATTTATGCCTTTCAGTTCTTCTGCCTGTTTTTTGATTCACCTCTTCCACATCAGTAAAACATTTTCCTTTAAGGACTTTTCTCATTCAGGGAGGCAAAAAAAAAAAAAAAAAATCCCACGGGCAGAGATTGGGTGAGTGTGAGGGACCATTGTGGATACCCCATTTTTGGTCAAAAATTGCTGAGCATCAATACAGTTTGTGTAGGTATATTGTCATAGTGGAAGAACCAGTCACCTGTTTGACACTACTTGGGATGTTTCTTCCACAAAGTATGACACAACCTTCTCAAATTTTTAGATAAAAGCATTGGTTTACCATTTGATTTAGAAGAGCGAATTCTGAGTGCACACTACAAGGGCCTCCCACCTTCAGAAGATGATTATGGTTTTT
>NW_006947244.1:0-369 GCF_000164805.1 Carlito syrichta | reverse complement strand
CATTCCCTTCCATTCTATTCCTTTCCAATACTCTCCGTTCCTTTCCATTTCATTCCTTTACTCTCCATTCCATTACATACCATTCCATTCCATTACTCTCCATTCTATTCCATTCCAATCCATTCTCTACTCTCCATTCCATTCCATTCCGTTACTCTCCATTCCATTCCCTTCCATCCCATTCTATTCCATTACTCTCCATTCCTTTCCATTCAATTCCGTTATTCTCCATTCCATTCTATTCCACTCAATTCCGTTACTCTCCATTCCATGACATTCCATTCCATTCCATTTCGTTGCTATCCTTTCCATTCCATTCCATTCCGTTAGTCTCCATTCCAATCCAATCCATTCCATTCCAATAATCCC
>NW_006947243.1:0-8928 GCF_000164805.1 Carlito syrichta | reverse complement strand
CCAAAGCACTAGGATTACAGGCTGAGCCACTGAGCCTGATGAATATTGATCTTAATATCAAACAAAACAGCCTTTAATCTATCAAAAATTTTAAAAGATACAGAAGAACACTGCATAATGATAAAAGTTCCTTCTATCAACAAGAAATAGCTAACCCAAACATGTGTGCACCTAATGGAGGAGTACTGGCTTTTATAAAGCAGCTACTAGCTATACTAAAAAAAGAAATTGACTCTAACACTATCAGAGCTGGAGACTTAAGTACCTCACTAGCAATCCTAGATAGATCATCAAGTCAAAATATCAAAAAAAGATATCTGGAAACTTAACCTGACTTTTGACTAAGTGGACTTAGTAAATACCTACAGAACACTCCACACAGCAGCCACAGAATATACATTCTCCTCATCACTACATGGAATGTACTCCACAGTTAACCCCATCCTCAGTCACAAATCAAACATAAACAAATTTCACACAAGATTGAAATTCTGCCATGCACCTTATCAAACCACAGTGGAATAAAAATAAAAATCACCACCAACAAAATTCACCAAAACTTACTATATAAGAACACAAAACAACATGCTGAAAAACTCCTGGCTTAACACAGAAATTAAAACAGAAATTATGAGATTCCTGGAAACAAATTATTTTTTAAAAAAATCATGTCAATTTTCTGGAATGCCAGGAAAGCAATACAAAGAGGGGAATTTACAACTCTATGAACAAAACTCAAGAAAGTAAAAAAATAACAAATTAACAGCCTAGCAAATCACCTAAGGGAGTTGGAAAGATAAGACTACCACAACCCTAATTTCATCAGAAGAATCAAGATCACCAAGTTAAAAGCCCAAATATGAGACATAGAAGGCAGAATATTATTTAAAAATCAACAAAACAAAAAACTGGATCTTGAAAGGATGAACAAAATTGAAGGACTCTTAGCCAAAATGACCAAGAAAAAGAGATAAAATATACAAATATACACAATCAGAAAGGCAAAAGACCAAATTACAACTTATCCCAAAGAAATATAAAAAATGATTAGAGATTAATATGCAAACCTGCATGGAAGCAAACTCAAAAACCTAAATGAAATGGAGAACTTTCTCATACCGTATAACCTCCCAAGGTTGAAACAAGAAGAAATTGAGATCTTAAGTAGATCAAGATCCACTAAGGATATATCAACTCTGTCATAAGAAAACTACCTACAAAAAGAAAAAAAAAAAGAAATAAAGCCCTAGACTAGATGGATTTAAAGCAGAATTATACAAAACATGCAAGCAGGAGCTGACACCAATCCCATTAAGAGTATTTCAGACAATTGAGAAAAAGGAACTTTCCCCAAATCGTTTCATGAAGCAAATATCACGCTGATACTCAAACAGGGTAAAGATTCTATAAAGAACTACAGATCAATATCTGTAATGAACATAGATGCATAAATGCTCAACAAGATTCTAGCACATTGGATACAACATCACATCTTAAAAATTATCCACCAGCCGGGCTCAATGCCTCAGCCTGTAATCCCACACCTTTGGGAGGCTGAGGTGAGTGGATTGCCTGAGCCCGCGTGTTCGAGACCCACCTGGGCAGCGAGACCTCATCTCTACAATAAATAAAAAAAAATCAGCCGGGCATGGTAGCCCATGCCTGTAATTCCGGCTACTGGGAAGGCTGAGGGGGAAGGATCGCTGGAGACCAGCAGGCGAGGTTGAGGTGGCCGGGAGCAGCCACTGCACTCCAGTCTGGGTGAGAGTGAGACTCCAACTCAAAAAAAAATAAAATAAAATAACCACCATGACCCAGGACACTTCATTCCCAGGATGCAGGACTTGTTCAATATCTGCAACAACATAGATGTAATTAAATAAGTCAACAGATGAAAACAAACAAACAAACCCATGATTATAACTTTAGGTGTGGAAAAAGCTTTTGATAAAATTCAGCATCCCTTATTGATAAAAATTGTTGTACATCTAAGCACAGAGAAACCATAACTAAAAAATATTAAGAGCCATCTATGATAAACCCACAGACATGTTGCTAAGTGGACATAAATTGGTAGCATTTTCCCTGAAAACCAGAACAAGATGAGACTGCCCACTCTCATCCTTCCTGCTCAATATAATGTTGGAAATCCTAGCTGGAGCAATCATATGTAAAAAGGAAATCAAGGGTATCTAAATAGGAAAAGAAGAAGCCAATTTATCTCTCTATGCTGACAATATGATCCTATACCTTGAAAACCCAATAGAACCTGTCGAAAATTTTTTTGTGTTAATCCAGATCTATGGAAAATCTCAGGGTACAAAGTCAATGTGCAAAATAGAGTTGCATTCTTATACACCAATAAAACAGGCAGATAATCAAGTAAAAAGCACAATCCCATTCACAATAGCCACACATAAAATATGAAATACCTTGTCATCTTCCTAACCAGAGAAGTCATATATCTTTACAATGAAAACTACAAAACATCATTAAATTTCATATGGGAAAATTCCATGACCCAGAATAGTCAAAATATATGAACTTTGCAGCAATTGGCATGGATTTAGAGACTAATATTCCGTGATCTATCACAAAAATGAAAAGCAGAGCACCATATATTCTCACCCATAAGCAGATCCTGAACATTTACCATATACTATAAGAAAAGAGATTGGCAGTAGAAAGGGTACTGCCAGAATGGGTGGCGGGGGTGGGGAGGGGAAAAAACATCAAAAAACACACCTGATTTCAAACGAGGCAAAGTGGGGACCAAAGGGAGGCCCAAACTTTACCTGTACAATGTACACATGTATATGTAATCCCAAATAGTACCCCACATCTTTAAAATAAAGAAATGTATATTTTAAAAGACGGTAATATTCTTATACACCAACAACAAACAGGCAGATAACCAATAAGAAGCACAATCTCATTCACAACAGCCACAAAAAATAAAGATAAAATAAATGCCTTGGCATCTTCCTAACTAGAGAAGTGACAACTTTACAATGAAAACTGCAAAACACTGCTCAAAGAAGTCAAAGATGTCACCAAAAAAATGGAAAAAATTATCTATGCTCATGGATTGGAAAAATTCAGCATTGTTAAGAGATCCATTCTACTAAGGCAATCTACAGATTCAATGCAATACCCATTCAATTACCAATATCATTCTTCTCAGACCTGGAAACAACAGTATAGAAATTCACATGGAAACAAAAATGACCAGAAATAGCCAAAACAATCCTTAGCAAAATAAACAAAGCAGGAAATACCACACTTCCAGAATTTAAACTTTATTATAAGACTACAGTAATCAAAATAACCTGGAATTGGTACAAGAATAGGCATATAGACCAATGAAACAGAAAAGAGATTCAAAAATAAAACAACAAATTTTCAATCAACTCATCTTCAACAATGCCTCCAACAACAATCACTGGGGAAAGAAGAAACTATTCAGTAAATTGTGCTGGAAAAACTCACTGACCATGTGCACAAGAATGAATCAGGACCCCTGCCTATAACCATACACAAAAATCAATTCCAAAAAGATCAAAGACATAAACATCAAGCCTTCAACTTTAAGAATATTAGATAACGGTTGAAGACACCATTATGGAAATCATAATAGGCAACCAAATCCTGATCAAAATCCCAAAAGCCCATGCCATAAAGGAGAAGACTGACAAGTGGGACCTCCTGAAACTGAAAAATGTCTGCAAATCTAAAGAAACAATCAAGAGAGCAGGGAGACATTCCACAAAATGGGATAAAATATTTTCTAACTGCATATTTGACAGAGGCCTAACATCCAGGATCAACAAAGAACTCAAAAGTACTGAAAGAAAAAAAAAACTAAGCAGCAGCATTAAAAAATGGGAAAAAGATATGAACATACACTTCTCAAAAGAAGAAATAGAAGCAACCAAAAGACACATGAAAAAATGCTCACTCTCACTAATCATCAGAAAATGCAAAAAAAACCACACTGAGATACCACCTAACCCCACTAAGAATGGCCATAATTAATAACTCCAAAAACAACAGATCCTGCAGAGGGTGCATAGAAAAGGGAATGCCTCTACACTGTTGGTGGGAATGCAAACTAGTTCAATCTCTATGGAAAACAGTGTGGTGATTCCTAAAAGAACTAGTAATTGACCTCTATATGTCCTACCAAACCCCCTTCTGTGTATATACCCAAAGGAACTTAAATCACTCTACAAACAATATACGTGCACATGCATGTTTATTGCAGCAATATTGACAATGGCAAAAACTTACTACCAACTGAGCTGCCCACTGAAACTGGACTGGTTAAAAAAAAAGTGTTATGTATACATGATGGGATATTATACAGCCATAACGAGGAACAAAATTATAGACTTTGTAGCAGCTTGGATGTATTTAGAGTCTGTAAAACTCAGTGATTTATCACAGAAACAAAAATCTAAGTACTACATATTCTCATTCCTAAGTGTACCCTGAACATTTACCATAATACTATAACAGAAATTGGCCGGGGGGGTGCACATAACATCACTTAGGGTACCAGATCTCAAACCAGTTTAAGTGGGGACCAAAGGGTGTCCCAATCTTTACTGATACAATTACCACATGTATACCTAATCCTGAATTTTAACCCATATCTTTAAAAATTAAAAAATATATATATTTTGCAATTGTAAATTAAGAATCTTAAGGTGATACTGTTTTGAATTTCTGCAGAGTCGGGCTAGTTACAATCACAAGTGTACTCCTGAGAGATAGATAGAGATTTAACACAGACCGTACAGCAAAACTCAGTGTGATCACAGAGATGAGACTGAATTGATGTGGCCACAAACCAAGAAACTCTGCAGCCACCAGAAGATGGAAGAGACAAGGAGCAGGTTATACCCCAAGCATTTGGAGCCTGATCTGTAGATATCCTGATCGTGGTCCATTGAAACTGATTATTTCTGGACTTCAGACCTGTAACAAAATGCGTTTATGTTGCATTTGACAAGATGATTTTTGATCATTTATCACAACAGTCCTAAAAAATCTAGCACAAATGAAGATCATGGAAAACTCAGATTAAATGTACTAAGGTTGTGGGTAATCTCTTTGTTGAAAGTTCTAATGTGGAACATATACTGAACAGAATTATTATTTTTTTTTGTAGAAAAATACATAGAAAACCCTTAGCCCATAGTGAGGCTCATGTTAGTGATAGAATAAATATTTATAACTTTTAGATTAAAATGACATATGGCTGCCAACTTCTTACAACTTCTTCATTATTTTAAAATATATAAATATGTAAAAATGGAGCACTTAGGTATTTTCTAAAAATATATTTATACTTCACTACACATTATAAAGTTAGGTGGACAGGACCCTCCTTGATATCCACAGCATTCCATTTCACAGATGAAAATATCTTTAGTGTATTTAGGTGGTTTATCCTAAGTCAAATAATCAGAAAGTTCTGGGGCTGTGATTTGAACCAAGGACTGTCTAATTTTAAATAAACTCATTCCATGGTGTGATTTTTATCCTGCAGATGAGTCCAAGCTTTATAACATGGGTGAAGAGAAAAGCCAGGATGGTGTGAAATTCACAGCTCCCTGCTCCTTCTGTCCCACCCCACACTGATTCTAATCTTCACCTCAGTATCTTCTGTATCATTAATTCCCTGCACCATTAATTCAACTTTCCTCTTTTACTCTTTAGCAGTGATTAGGGACATTATTCCAACCCAGATTCCATCTTCTTTGTCTCCATCCTGAGGAAAGGAAGTCCCTATCTCCTGACAAACCCCTAGATACCTATAGATATCCTTTTCTTAGTTGACTGAAACTGCTCTCTCAAAGCCATTACAAAAATTAAGTTATTTAATTTCATATTTGATGACAAGGCACAGCTTGTATTTCCCTGACCCATCTTTATCATTTTTGTCCTTTCAAATCTAACTGACTTTGTTCCTTCTTCTCATTGTGTCCATGCAAATCAAATTTGTTTTTCTAACATTGAAATGCAAACAGAGAAGCAAACATGCCTACTTCCCCATACCCTGAGACCCTTGGGCTTTTAGGTATGCAGATTGCATAAGAGCAAATTAAGAGATTTACCCAAGATATTTTAAAGAAGAATTGTGGTGCTATCTCTCTTCACAGTAAAATATTCTGTGTCGTATGCAAAAAATTGACAGCAAAGGATAACATGATGGAAATGTTTGGGAGAATAATGGAGAACCACACCTTAAGGGAGAGAAAATACTTTTTATATCCCTGTATTTGTTTCCTATTGCAGCTGTAACAAATTACCTTAACCTTACGGTTTTGCAGGTATGAATTCTAACTTAGCCAATATCAAGGACTTATTTGAGCTGTATTTCTTTTGGAGGATTCAGGGGGAAGAATTCAATTCCTTGTGTTATGACCGAGTAAGCAAGAAGAAGCTATGCCAACAAGTTGAATTTGATTAATTATGAATTTATTAAACGTGCAGGTCAAGAGTAGGGAAACACCAGAAAAACTCTTGGCAAATTGGTGCAGTTTGTGACAAGCTTTTACAGGTAAAATTTGCAGTATTGGCTACATAGCAACTTAATGATCATAGCAACTATTAATTAGCAACTTGGCAACCAAAATGGGAACTTCAATTGTTAGGGAGCTTTGATTAATTTAATGCTCTAGGTATAGCCAGTGCCCAGAAAGTCCCTGGAGTTCTGCCATTAAGATATGGTTTAAGGTAGTTACATAGAGACAGGGAAGAAGAATCATTATACAATGGAGTTACCTTGGTTAGGTCATTAGCATAATATAAGAACAAACTATGAAAGTGTTAAAGCGTAACATTTTATTTCTGTTAACAAAGCATACAATTACATGGAACTTATGGAGGAGGAATTCTGTAATGGTCAGCAGGCAATGGTCAGCATAACCTGCCCAAAGGAGACAAAGCTGGGGGTCTGTGGTCATGGGAACATTACTGTAATCACACGTAGGCACTGACTCTTAGGACAGGTGGGTAACAAGATGAACGTTTTAAACAAAATGGAGTAAGCTGGTTAATATTATTACTTTGTCAGCAATTTGATGTTATTAACTGATTTAGCTTATTTCACTTCCTCTTTCATTTTCAAGATTCCCCCACTTTCCTGGCTCCATAGCCCCTTCTTCTATCAATTCAGCATCACTTATTGTCTTATTTCATCTTTGACTATGACCCTCCTTACTCACTATTGTGAGTGTTGGGGATTTTGACAAGGATTCCCATGTAGGCAGTATATTTACAAGCTACAACTAACCATAAGAAGGAAAGATGAAAGTTTTAATGGGAGGAAATGAACAGTGAAAAGCCCACAACAAGCAACTGTCAAAGAGTATAAGTGGAGCTCAAGTCCATGTGGATATATTTTTAAAAAGACTCTGGAGATTCTGACAAGAGGCAACAGGGCAGATTGGACTGTAAGTCTCTGCAATAGCAAGTGTCCAGAAAGACTCTCAGCATGAGTGTGTGTGTGCCAGTGGGTGAGTTCATCTAAAGACATACTTGGGTTTACACACACTGGGCACCCCTTTGGAGGTGACTGCAACCCCTCCCCATGCTGAAATTGGAGCTGTGGAGTGCAGGGTTGTCTGCTGTTTTCAGGAGTCTCCTGAGAAAAGCCTGTGCAATAACAGCTGATTCTCATCACCTGGTGCCCAACATACAGGATAAGTGGAGCTCAAGCCCATGTGGACAGAGAAGCACCTGAAACTCCAGATTCCATCAATGGAGAGAGAAGATTGGGAGAGATGGAGAGGACCACCACCACTGGTGAGGAAATGCCAACCAGAGCCATTTTTTTCTGTCCCCAGATCAGGCAGAGATTTGTATTGTCCCGTCCAGCTCCACCCAGACTCCAACTTGGGACCTTGATTAATTTCATGCCCTAGGTATAGCCAGTGCCCAAAAGTCCCTGGAGTTCTGCCATTAAGATAAGGTTTAAGGTAGTTACATAGAGACAAGGAAGAAGAATCATTATACAATGGAGTTACCTTTGTTAGGTCATTAACAGAATATAAGATCAATCTATGAAAATGTTAAAGTGTAACATTTTATTTCAGTTAGCTAGAGGTAATTTCATCAAATTCAGGAGAGACAGGGACCCCTCCCCCATGCTGGATCAGAAACAGACATTAGTGAGAGACTTGTGGGTTTAGTCCACATCTGATTCACCCTCCTCTCACCATAGTCCACAGGGAGTCTCACCCATGCTGAGAGCAAACCTATTGGCCTGTGTTGAGAGCAGAGGGGAGGAACTGGAGATCGGAGTTGAAGCTGGACTTACAGGAAGTACCTGAGAGCCAGTTTTGCTTTTGTGACACTCTGTTTGTTTTGCTCTTCTTTTTTTCTGTTTGTTTTCTGTCTTTGTTTTTTTCTTTCTGTTTTTGATTATATTCTCATATTTACTTTGTTTCTGTTATTTTATTGCTTTTTTATACTTCCTGATTGTGTATTCGTTTATTGAGGGAGAATACTTCAATAGGGTTGTTTTGTCAGTTTGTGTATTTGTATGATTGTATGTTTCAGTTTTTTTAGATCTTTTCTGTCTTTCCTTGTATATCTTTTCATTTGTTAGTTAATATGCCTGTCTTCCCTCTTATTTTTCTCTAACTTCACTGTCCTCTCATCCTCTGCTTTCCTTTTATCCATTATTTTGCTTGTCTTACCTCATTTTGCTTTCAGGGAGAAAAACTATACCCCCACTGCACAAACAGGTTGTAAGGCAGTGGGAACTATGTTCCAGGGGACCCACACACCTCTCAGCAGAACCTGGGATCTGAAAATAGTTTCTGAGTTGCAACTCTCCCCTCAATTAACTCTCAAAACTGCAAAAAAGTACAGCACCCCAAACCACAGTCCAGTTTCAGTATTGAACAAAGACAG
>NW_006947242.1:0-519 GCF_000164805.1 Carlito syrichta | reverse complement strand
CTTAGGTGATTTGCTAGGCTGTTAATTTGTTATTTTTTTACTTTCTTGAGTTTTGTTCATAGAGTTGTAAATTCCCCTCTTTGTATTGCTTTCCTGGCATTCCAGAAAATTGACATGATTTTTAAAAAATAATTTGTTTCCAGGAATCTCATAATTTCTGTTTTAATTTCTGTGTTAAGCCAGGAGTTTTTCAGCATGTTGTTTTGTGTTCTTATATAGTAAGCTTTGGTGAATTTTGTTGGTGGTGATTTTTATTTTTATTCCACTGTGGTCTGATAAGGTGCATGGCAGAATTTCAATCTTGTGCGAAATTTGTTTATGCTTGATTTGTGGCTGAGGATGTGGTTAACTGTGGAGTACATTCCATGTGGTGATGAGGAGAATGTATATTCTGTGGTTGCTGTATGGAGTGTTCTGTAGGTATTTACTAAGTCCACTTAGTCAAAAGTCAAGTTAAGGTTCCAGATATCTTTTTTTGATATTTTGACTTGATGATCTATCTAGGATTGCTAGTGAGGT
>NW_006947241.1:0-691 GCF_000164805.1 Carlito syrichta | reverse complement strand
AATGATGATAAAAAGAATTTTAGAGAAGTCATATATATAAAAGATAAAAAAGGCAGGACAACTAGGAAAAAAAGTAATGCAAATGCATATATGAATTTAGGATCCACAAAAGGGACATTTCAAATCAGTGGGTCAGATTATTCAATAACTGAAGATACTTACATGTTGGGGTATAAAGAAACAAGTTCCATTGAATGAATTCTCAAAGTGGCAAAAAAAATCTCTAAGGGAAAGGGGAATTGGGTGGTTTTGAAATGTGGGGAAAAGGTTGTAATGCCCCTTTGTATGTTTCTAATGTTCTATCATGTGAATCTAATATTTCTGAAGCCCAAATGCCTGAGTTCCAATCCCAGCTCTTCTACTTGTAAACTCTCAATCTTTGGCAAGTTATCAATACATGCTACCTACTTATCTATAAAATGGACTGAATGTACCAAGTGCAGCCTGCACAGAATAAAATCTCAGTAAATGTAAATTATTAGTGAAAATATGTGGATGTCCAGCATATGGATGACGGATAAGCAAATGTGGTCTAGTAATACAATAGAGTGCTGTGCAGTCACTTAAAGGAACGAAGTCCTGACACTCACTAGAACAGAGATACACTTTTAAACCATTATGCTAAGTGAAAGAAGTCAGATACCAAAGGTCTCATATTGTGATTTACCTAATAGAAAATGGCCAGAAAAGG